>NW_015397144.1:5758-7593 GCF_001527695.2 Protobothrops mucrosquamatus
TCCAACCAGCTTATAAAGGAAAGAAGGGATCTCATAGAGATAGTGGCACTTTCGTCATTTTCATTATACCACACGTCATCTTGAAATAAATTTAGTTATGAATTTAATTCATTGGGAATAAATTTAAAATACTGAATAATAATCACATGAGATAAACAACTCAAGCACAGAGAAAAGAGGTGTTCGATGGAAACTTCCATGAATAAGCATTTTAAAACATTAAATTTCCTTAGGTATCTCCTACTTTCACTCAGCTTATTAGTTACACTCTTTCGCTTTTATTTCCACATTTCTGGGCTCCCATTTCAGGTCCTCTGCTGTACAGTTGAACAATCGGATAGCAATTAAGATGGCTCAATGTGAGCACATCTGTGGAAGAGTAGATCCATTCTCAAGGCTTCTCTGTGTTATATGATATCCACAACACAAGTTAAGCTATGCTATATGTGATTAACGTATCCTCATGGAAAGACAGGAATAGTCAAGATGAAGCTTTCTGGCAAGCTCTAAAAAGTAAAAACCAACTTGTTTCAAGTTGATTTTTGATTTCTAATGACCAAATGAACATGACCATGCAGTTTTCTTTGCAGTAATACAAAAGCTGTTTGTCACTGGAATTTTTTACACTTCCCAACCTATAGTACTGGTATTTGCAAATCAGAGTTCTAGATCCAGCCAGCTTATAAAGGAAAGAAGGGATCTCATAGAGATGGTGGCACTTTTGTCATTTTCATTATACCACACATCATCTTGAAACAAATCTTCTATTTAATTTGGTCTGACCCTGCTCATTTTTTGAGATCAGCCAAGATTGGTTATATTGAATTGAACTGAACTGAACTGAGCTTTATTTGGCCAAGTGTGATTCAACAAACAAGTGGTTTGTCTCCAGTACAGAAGCACTCAGTGTACATGCAAAGCAACAGAATAATAATCTTCATGAGATGCTTCCATCCAGGTGTGCAACAGACTACTGATATCAAATGATCACCCTAAAGCCACTTTTTGAACAAATTTCTGCTCTTGCTCTGAACAAAACCGTATTAACATATGCAGCAAATAGGTTCACAATGTTGTAGCTGTCCATAGTGCTGCTTTTTAAATTGGAACCAGGCAGCCAAACTTTTCTGTTTTCTCCCAGAAAACCTGGCTGGAAAGAAATAAACAAGGACTCAAGGATACAAAATGATTAGTAAATTTATTGTAGTAGAGACAATGACACCATTTGGACAAAATTCCAGTGACTGCTGTGTATTAGATACAAGAGCCATTCATGGTGGACTCCTTAGGCTCTCTGAGCTTGGATGTTTGCTTCCAGACTAGGTAACATCTTCAGTGCTAGAAGGGAGTGCGATTTGCTCTCTGTTTATATGCAATAGTTTGCCCTGTCAGCATCAGTGAAGATATTGTTTTCTCTTGGTAGTTCCTTGATTAGGCTGTTGTTTACTGCTTTATACTATTCCAGCATTTTAAAAGGGAGGGAGAAAGTGGACACAGAAAACTACACACCAATCATTTTGGCATCAATACCTGGGCAAATCCTAGAAAAATAATCAAGCAGTAGGCTTATGACACCAACAGCATTATTACCAGAAGCCAGCATGGATTTGATAAAGATTAGTCATGGCAGACATATTTTATTTATTTATTTATTTATTTAATTTAATTTATATGCCGCCCTTCTCCCGACGGGACTCAGGGCGGCGCACAACATACTTAAAACCAAAACATATATACAATCCCCCCCTTAAAACCGAATTAAACCAAATTTAGAGTTGCGTCTTTCAAATTCCTAAAAGACCCAGTATAAAATCCACCCTAGGTCAGGTCCGCTT
>NW_015397145.1:0-2423 GCF_001527695.2 Protobothrops mucrosquamatus
TTCCAAATAACCATGGTTTTCTAACCTGGATGGCACAACAACATATTTAAAAAAGCTATCAGATTGGTCAGGGTATGATATCAGGTCTTTTCCTTGCAGCTCCCCTCCTTGGAAACAACTGCTCTAAATTGAGGATGACAGTCACTCTCCTGTAGGAGATGCCCAGGCTGAGCTCGAGGGAGGGGTCAAATGCATCATCAGTCTCGAATCCCTTCATGCTCATAAGAGGTTTAAGCCCAGTCCACCTTGAATTCTGTGACTCTTATCTACCACCAGTTTGCTTTGCTTGTTAGTAGTTCATATTCTTGTAGAGAGCTTTAGCATGCAATAAACCTATATTTATTTATACTGCCTGGACTATAGATTTCCTGCACTTCATACCTCTGGCTTTCTTGAAACTATTAGTGAATGTAGAACCACAGATATTGTGTCTATATGCGTGCATTTTTCTTATGATTTGTCATTATATTATTGAATTTTATTTTTAATTATTTTATTGTTATTTTACTACCTGTAAATTGCCTAGAATCCACAAGGATCAACATGTTATAGAAATGGCATGTATGAAGAAACAGAAACATCTCCATGAAGTTCCTTTGATGCCTGTAGTGGAACTGATGGTTCTGGGAGAGGCTGAACTGCTAGAAATGTGAAATGTCCCTCACTAGATATCCACTAATCTGCTAGTCCTAAAATTAGAAGCATGGAATTATTCTTTACCAGTAGTAAAGTCTTTACCAGTTCCTATAGTCTTCTTAGAAACTGACTTGGAATTTCTATTAGTATTGAAATTTAGATTTTGATATGGTAATATTTTATAAATTCTTTCAAAATAGAAACATGCAGTAGCTCAGCTACATTAATGAAAGAACAGACTTTTGGGGGAAAGCCTGAAGAATGCAGTGTGAAGTTTTTTCACTAACGTAGCCATGAAATGGCCAAAGGGTGTGTCTTTCATTGCACCATTCTCTCTCTCCAGCACTTTGCAGCCTTTCAGGTTGTCCTATTTCAACTACATCCCAAGAGATTCTATTGGGCCCTTGCAGAATGGAAAACTCAACCCAGCCAGGGAGGTTTCAGAGAGATAAAAATATCCGTAGCAGTAAAGGACGTATGTAAATAACTGCAATTTATTCCATGTTTATTAATGATAAATAGGCACAAACTGAAGTGCTTTGGCTCTGGATTGGTGATAGCAGGATCATAAAATTAAACTTTTTAAGTCACCTTTGCATTTAGGAATCACGGGTGATGTCCCATCACACTGGAGTACAAAAACTGATTGGGAAGAATTTGCTGCTAGGACATAACCTGTTTTACAACACAGCTCAATAGAATGACCACGTTGCAGAAATATATTTTCAGATGCATCCATTCCATCTTTAACTTCTATCATCTGCCTTTCCAGTTCAGTCCTGGAGATCACACAGGGATCTGAGGTGAAAGGAAAGCAAATCCTGTGAGAGAAGGCTGTCAGGATACAAATGCATCATATAATCTTGTTGCAAAATTTGAATAGTAGAATTTAGCTTTCATCTAGTAACTACTTCACCTCAGATTTAGAAATGAAATTGTATATAAAGGAGAGCTGCTGCAAGCAAGAGCAATTAAATTATCTTTATGCAAGAGAGAAAGAAAGCAATGAACCTTAATGAGTAAAAATACTCATGACAATTGGGGGAAGACTTTCTTTTCTGCTTACCAAGACAAATGGGTGCTTTTGTCCAGGTCCCATTGGCACAAAAAGATCTGTTCTGGCCTTCCATGGCATAATACTTTTGGCATCTGAATTCTACTGAAGAGCCAGACCTGTACTGCTTCTCAGATAAAGTAGTAATGTCTCCGTTCTCAATCCTGGGTGGACCACTGCAGTTTCCACCTCTTTCTATTAAACAGAAAGAAAAAAAAACATTAGGCCAGGAAATGCTAGCCAAAGTTGTTGACATTCCTTAAAATAATAATTGCAAAGAAATTGGTTTGAAATTATTACAGATTCTGCCCAATTTTCCAATAAAATCAGGACCACCTATTTTTAAAGTGGAATTATTTCATAAGCAAGTTACGTATTTGTGAAACTCAGCATCAAAACACAATCTACATCTCAACAAAGCACAGGTGAACCCAACCGCTCACAACCTCCTTTTATTTTTTTGCTATATGTTGATACAATTTTTTGCTCTATATTGATCCAGGTAATTACCAAGTTCTTTTTTTTTATTTTTATAAAGAAATTTTATTGGTTTTTTCATTTTTTCATAAAAGTGCTTGAGAAACAACATGGTGATTAGGCTATCAATTATCCAAGAAGAAAATCATACATATATCACACAGATTAATTCCTTAAAAGTTCCCTCTCTATTTCCCACATATTATTTTACCAATTAAAATTATTACATTTGTACAAAAAGCTCAATCAATCCAAT
>NW_015397145.1:5319-7591 GCF_001527695.2 Protobothrops mucrosquamatus
AGTCAATTCAGATGTTTGGGAAGATGCCTGAACATCCTTCTCTAATGTGATGTACTTCAGCTTTTGTTTGTTTGTTTTAGATTACAACTGCTAACATTCTAAGCCAAGATGTGAGTACTTTCAGTGAAGAATAAAACACTTTTAAAACAATGTGATTTTAGAAGCAATTGTTCATATTCTTTATGTAACATTAATTAATATAATTAGTTCTAATCTCGGAAGGAATCCATCATATTGACAACACGCTTACCAGAGATACATAATGGCAAATTCATGTAACCGTCAACACACTTTCTGACTGATGGAGTAACAAGGACATATCCTTCATTGCACTGAAATTGCAGGCTATGATTACTTTGAATAAGCCGAGCTTTTCTTTGATTCCCAAACACAAACAAGTTTTTTGCTGCTAGCTGTTGTCTTGTGATACTGCAGGGTGCTAAAAAAAAAAACCAGAAATAAAGTAGATATTCTCAAGGGATGCTGCAGAGATATTTACAACAGACACTTACACATTTCAGAAATGAGATACAATTGTTGGGAAATTTCCCTATTAACATTCTAAGAAAAAATAAGGTGGATATTCTCAAGGGACATAATTTGTCCATTGGTTTCCCTCTATTCCATCCCCAAGAATATTAGCCTGGTTTACAAATCTCAATTGATGGTTCCAGCCCAAAATCAAATAAGCTAAATTATAGCACAATATTAATGATAACCAAGTTATGATTCTGCTATAGTTTTTAGACCTATCACAGAGGCTTAGCTTGTAGGAACATACCCAAAGGATGATATTGGGTTTTTTTCACACTAAGAACAAACAGCCCAATTCAGAACCCTATATAAAGATATTTTGAGCTGTAATGGAAGAAAATTTGAGACAGGTGGTGTTTTCCATATTCTGCTGAAATAAAATGAAAAATTTCTCAACATTTCTAAGCATAGAGGATTTGTCCCTGTTCCCTTGATTTTCTTGTTTTGTCTTTATTGCTTATATTAATGAGCTTATTGTTGTTAATAGCAGGGGCAATCCAGTATCCTATGAATCAATTTCCTTCCACCCATTTAACTCTTTAAGCATTATAGGTTTGACAGACAATACTTTTTAAAGCATTCTCTTAGCTACCCAGTAAATGTTATAAAGTCTTTGTTGAATTAATCCCATCCTAACATCTGTAATGAGCAGAATGAATAATCTTGAACAACAGGAAGAAGAACCACTACCAAGACAACAATAAACTTCCTCTTTGAGAGAGATGGATGATTTAGAAATATGAAATATGAACAAAGAGATGAATGGATGGATGGATGGATGGGTGAATGAGTGAATGAATGAATGAATCAATGAATGAAATCTGAGTCCTGAGCAGAAATGTTTTGGTGAAGTCATTTTGTCTCTGTATAATCTCTTGAGGAATTGTATTGAACTGTCTGAGCTTTTGTTATCTCACAGAAAGTTCTTTAGAAAGAATGTGGGAATGTGATGAATTACTCAACGGAAACATCTACTAGGATGGAGGAATCTTTTTAACTTTGCTTAATTAATTCTAACTGCCAGACTCAAAAAGATTTCTTCTACAGAAATGTAACCTCATCAAGCATTCATATTGGCTGGACTCCATACTAAGAGAATTCACTTTCCTATTTTACTAATCACTGAATTTGTGTCCAGATACATGCATATCTCAGTTACTGAGATATGCATACATGCATATCTCAGTTACTCAGCATTTTACATAAATGAACATAAGCTTCTAATTGAATATTTTTTAATTATATTGACTGATTTTCATGTTCATTCAACAATTGGGTCAGTTTCATTTTTCCAAGATTTCAAATAGGAGAAGCTGACACCAGATAGTTTGTGGCTTCAGTGTAGAGGGAAAACTTGTATCCAAATTCAAACTAATTCTCAAAGAATTTGGTAGCTGCAATTCTTCTCCTATTGAGAGAATGCTATATTTTCTCCCAGGTCAAAGAATGCATGATGGCTTACCCAAGCATTTTGGTGGATGAGGTGTCCATTCTTGTGCTTTACACTGAATCCATTCAGGTCCTTCCAAGACATAGACTGGGTTGCACCTGTATTGCACTCGGTCGTTTTCCAGGTACTTGGCTTTCTCAGTGCTCACAATTTCCCCAAAGTCAATCTCATCTGGCTCTTCACATTCTGAAATTATATTTACATTAAATTATCTTACTTGCTTAGACAAGCTTGTGTTTCCTATTTACTCTCTTGAATTGTGAGATAACAAATTTCCCTCCTAGATAA
>NW_015397146.1:0-2297 GCF_001527695.2 Protobothrops mucrosquamatus
ATGATGGCAGAATTTGGCTGATATTGGGTGCTGCTGGGCCTGTTGCACCAGGAATGGCCGCTTACTATGTGACCCCCACACACCAAAGTGCCCATCAAATAAGAGCACTTTGATGATCTGTGTGCATTTATGGAAGAAGGAAGGAAGGAAGGTAGGTAGGAAGGAAGATGTGTAAGAGGAAGGGAAGGGAAGGGAAGGGGAGGGAGGAAGGAAGGAAGGAAGGAAGGAAAGAAAGAAAGAAAGAAAGAAAGAAAGAAAGAAAGATGTGAAAGAGGAAGGGAAGAAGGAAGGAAGGAAGGAAGGAAGGAAGGAAGGAAGGAAGGAAGGAAGGAAGGAAGGAAGGAAGGGAATGGGGAAGAGAGGGAGGCAGGCAGGGAGGGAGTGAGGGAGAAAGAGTATGATCCCATATTTTGGGAGATCTGCCCTTTATTTGATATCACACACCATACTTTTTATGGCCCTCAGATGCTAAAAAAACAGAAATAAGATGCAGTACCCATCATATTTGTCCTCTTCCTACTCCCTTAATCTGCTCAGTTCCATGTTTTGTATTTTCTCTGGGGGAAAAAAACCCTGCTTTAATGATATAAAGCAAATCCTGGATTCAGTCCAGATTTGACTTTTAGCCAGCAAAGGTAGTTCCTGTGAGACTGAAACCTAGAACAAGGATAGGAAACTTAGGACCCTCCAGATGTTTTCAGCATCCTTCCTATTGGCTTTGCTTCCTAGGGATGCTAAAAATGCCATGGCATGCATTTGCTGATTATGAACTTTATCTCTGAGAAAGTGTCTCGTGAGCTTTATCCATGCATTTATTTTTCTGAAATGCCAAATAATCTTAGCAATCATCAATGTTATCTTAATATGCAGGCTGCATCAGCAGCCTGGCTATTTTGCTGCTATTTTTACTACCCTCTTCAAATCTTTCCTCTCTCCCAGGTTGTGGACTGTGCAGACAAGCACATCTGTCATACTTTGGACCTCCCTAAGCTAGAAATATTTCCACGGTTTGTTTCAGCCCTGGCGCAGACACTGCACCAATGTGAGAAGAAGAAAGCTGAAGAGTCCACCTCCCTCTGTTTTGATAAGATTGCAAAGTCTTGGCGAAACAGAGTCCCCCAGCTACATGCTGGGTTTCAAAAGCCAACTCAAAGAAGAGTCTGCTGAGCAACAGATAAAAGTGTTTGGTGTTAGAAAAGTTTCAGACTTGCAGGATTCAATCCAAAAGCAGGAGAATTCCAGAAGAAGGATCAGAAGCAAGTTTTCCCAGGCTAATGTGCCCAGAAATCTAGAAGGGCAGATTGTGTGATAGCAAATGTGCTCCAGATATGGTCCATTGGCAAGTCACCTCTCTGCAAATCTACACATTCCTGTCCATGGAGTTCTTGGTGCTCTCTGAGTTTGATTGTTTTCTTGCAGATGTTTCTTTACGCGACTAGGTAATATAATCAGTGCTAGCATCTATCCTAGCACTGATTATGTTACCTAGTTGGGTAATGAAACATCTGCAAGTCAACAGCCAAGATCAGAGCGCACCAAAGACCCCACAGTTGTTGTCCTCCTCCTCCACTACCACCACCACCACCACCTCCTCCTCCTCCTCCTCCTCCTCCTCTTTTCTGCAAACCTCACTCCCTTATAGGACTGATGATATGATCTCGTTGAGTAATGAAATGTCTGGAAGAAAATAACCAAGAGTCCTTCTATTCTTCTTCTTCTTCTTCCTCCTCCTCCTTTCCACAAACTCCATTCCTTTCTAGTCTTGATAATTTACCCAACAATCTAGCCCTGATTGTTGATTACCCAACAATCAAGATCAGAGAGCACCAAGGACCCCACAGTTCAGTTAAGGGGGTAAGATATTTTGGTGAAGAGGTTGCATCTGTGCTTGAAATGGAACTCGGGGAGTTATTTCCCCCGAAGTGACAAAATATGAAAAGAATGGGTAGAACCAGAACAAAAATGGTAATCACTGCACCCTACTGCAGATTTAATATTACAGTTCAGAGGCAATCTGGAGAAGTTGTGAAATTGTAAGACCAGATTTTTGTATTTGCTTCAAGTTTGTCAGAAATAGGATGGCTACCTTGCCACTAGCTTTGTTTTTCTACCTTGCAAATGTCCCATTTATGCTCCTCTTCTTCTTCTTCTTCTTCTTCTTCTTCTTCTTCTTCTTCTTCTTCTTCTTCTTCTTCTTCTTCTTCTTCTTCTTCTTCTTCTTCTTCTTCTTCTTCTTCTTCTTCTTCTTCTTCTTCTTCTTCTTCTTCTTCTTCTTCTTCTTCTTCTTCTTCTTCTTC
>NW_015397146.1:5891-7588 GCF_001527695.2 Protobothrops mucrosquamatus
TCTCTCTCTCTCTCTCTCTCTCTCTCTCTCTCTCTCTCTCTCTCTCTCTCTCTCTCTCTCTCTCTCTCTCTCTCCTGATATATATAGAATAAATAACTTTCAAAATGACTTATCTAATTCAGGGAGTAGAAACAATGCAAATTAGCATTGCAAAGGGACAGAAATGCCTGCTTAATTTTTTTTTATTGGTTCGTCTTAACATTTAAAGTAGACTAAACTGGATGAAAAATGCCTTCAAACAGACGACTGTCAATCAAGAAACGGGCCAGGGGAAACTGGATTGTAACATTACAGATTGCAGATGATTGAATGTGCTAAACCTCCCTGCACACTGATGTTTAAAGAAGAATAACACTTCCCTCTATGTGACCATTTCTTGATTATTTTTCTTGAGGTATCCTGAAATTGTTGTTTTCCTTGGTTTTGGACGGTGCTTTATCACCCGTTAATTTTTGCTCCTTCTGTGTTTATTACTTTGTCATATTTTGCTGCTTTTATTAATTTTTATGGAATTTTAATGCGCTTTTAATGCCGTTTTTATGGCACTAAATTAGCTGTTTTTCTAGCGGGCTGTCAGACATGTTGGGTGGAATTTTCTCTCTTTCTGGGGTGCAGCAGAGAAATCTTTATAATATAATCAGAATGTTTTAAAAACTTTGTCAGCACACCATTATTCTACCCACCATTGTTCTTTGACTCGCCTTCCATTAATCAATTGGGATAGTCTGAAAACAATTTTATCTTCATTATTGCAGTGAGGATAAATTAGGGTTAAACTTCGATCTTAACCCAGTGCAATATCTCCCGCTTGGCACTCGGCACGCTTTGGATTTTCAAAACAAGCTGAGTGGTACAATAGCACTTTGGATCAAGGTTCTGCACTGCCAATATATTTCACGCTAATGCAAATGAAAATGTGTTTGACAGAAGAATTTGCTTGTCCGGAGATCTTTGAAAACAACAGCAACAAAGTCAATTCATAATGGAATAATAACTTACTTACTTCCCTCCCTCTTCCTTTCCTCCTTTCCTCCCTCCCTTAAATTGAGGATTGACAGTTTACACAAAACATACATGTAAAACAACAGACCTCCAGGAAAAGAAAGGTTCCCACTGAATTATCCACCCATCGACATCTAAATGTCTGCTCAGATACATCAGTCTTCATCGGCCTCCAGAAGGCTAATGAAGAGGATTTCAGACACACCTCTGGAGGCAAAGCATCCCATAATATGGAGGGCACAACAGAAAAGGATAAACTGCAGGAAGAAAAGCTTTCAAGGGAAGTCTCCAAGGAAAGTGCTGACCAAAGTTACAATGATGGAGGGAGCAGACCAGTTTGGAAATGGCATCAAATTCTCAGGTTTGTTGTTTTTTTCAACCTCGGTTTGCCTCTGCATAGCAGAAGCGCAAACAAAGAGGATATTTAGCCCCCCCCCGAGCTTCAATCCTATTCATCTTCTGCCAAGAATTGTATTTAGTACTGTAAGAAGTTGTCGTAGATCCGGCTTAACTTTTTGAAAACATTTGCCCTGCACTTTTAACACTTAGCTGGATGGCAATGAGTGGATCAAGATAAAGCAGTACTGAAGATAGCCAGTGGGACTCATACAGTCTGAGAATTAGAAAGGATTTCAGAAGTCCTGCACATGTAATTTCAGGAATTTGACCCTAAGAGCAGTTCTGGTTAACAGCCA
>NW_015397147.1:0-1290 GCF_001527695.2 Protobothrops mucrosquamatus
TCCCAGAATTCTTCAGCCAAGCATGGTGGCTGAGGAATTTTAGGAGTTGAAGTCCACAAGTCATAAAAGAGCCATGTTTGAAGACCCCTGGACTAGAAGATCTCCAAAGTCCCTTCCAACTATGTTGTTCTTTTCTCTCTCCCTCCCTCCCTCCCTCTCTCCCTTTCTCTCTCTCTTTCACACACACACAACCCCCCCCCCTTCAAGTCTATCAGCTCAAACCAAGGCAGACTGCCTGCCTATTTTAGTACCTCTCAACTTTAAAGTAAAGAATAATTTCCAATCTGCTCCAGAAAACAACTAAGCCCCAATTCCCATCCCCACACTGGAGCAAGAAAAGCTAAATGAAGAATCTGTGTTTCCTGGTATCTGATTTATGTCAAATGAATCAGACTAAACTATGCTTCATTATGCTTTAAAGGAAACATTAGGGTACAAAAAGCCTCTGACACTGGGGCTGATCATAAATACAAAAACATATTCTTTTTAAAAAAAAAAAATCATTATTAATTTAAGGAGAACCAAAAAGTCTGTCTTGAGGTATTTTTCATCTGCTGAGGTTCTCCGTTTATGCATGATTTTTAAAGTTTCACTCTATATGTAAGCTGTGCTGAAATACTACTGTGCTGAAAACTGTTTTATTTTATTTTGGCTTGATATAAGTCCTGTCGTGCTGGGTCTGCACAGTTTGCCTCCTTAACCTAATTTAGGATACCCTAGGCAGAATCCTGATAAGTGGGAAGCTATGAAGGAAGTTCTGTCCTGTGCTCCTATATTAGACACTGTAGCAGTGGCCGCTGGAGAAACTAGACACATAACTGAGATCATTTGCTTCGCCTTGGCAAAGCCACAGCCTATCATAGCCCGTCTTTGCCAAAAAAAAAACCCTAAATGTACATGCTGAGACAAAGGGTACAATTTGCATCTGGTACATGCATTTGGGATGCAAACTTTGTTCCAGTTCCTTCTTTCCCAAGGGAGAAAAATTTCTTCCTATGTTCATTTTATGCTTTTTCACGAATCAGAGAACAAAGGCCAAGTACACAGCAGCTGCTCCTTTCAAGCTGATTAGACTATCTCAGGAAGAAGAAACACACACTAGATCTAATTTTCATCTCTGGCCAGTGGCAGAATGATCTGGAAATGGGGGAAGTAGTTATAGAGCCCCTGTCATGGTCAGATCATTCACTCCTGAAGCTGGATTTCCGGACCGCTCCCCCCCGCCGCAGGGAGACGGAACCACAAAGATGGTTCCGTCCCAGGCGACTGATGGACCCCACTAGGTTCCTG
>NW_015397147.1:3460-7588 GCF_001527695.2 Protobothrops mucrosquamatus
GCTTTTCCATCAAGCGGGATTGGCCTAGGGGGGGGATTGTATAGGGATTTTAATAGGGATTTTATAACTTTTCTAAAAATAACAGGCTAATTTAATATATATTTTAATTGTTTTTAGATATTTATTGTATAGTTTCGTTTTTTATTTGCCTGTAAGCCGCCCTGAGTCCTTCGGGAGAAGGGCGGGGTATAAATTAAAGAAATAAAAATAAATAAAATAATAAAAATCGCTGATGGCCATCAGAAACTTTCGTGAACAGTGTGCAGTCCATCATAACAACCAAGGCAGGCCCTGGGGAAAGTTCACTCAATGATTATTAGTTCTTTTTTGTTTAATAGGTTTACTAGGAATTATTTAAAAGGCCAGGCACCTGGAAATCGTAAAGGATTCTTTAGGTCCTAGGATTATCTGCTCCAGCTATTTATTTTTTTTAAAAAATTATTGTAAAGTATTATGGGGTCTCTCTTTCTCTAACATAAAAGTTCAGATGATTTTCAAGTTGCAGTTATAAAATTCTAGTTGAAACTGACCATGTAACTAAATAGAAGTCTTCCTTTAAGATAAACCATATTAAAAACGTCCAAAGCATGTTCTTGACATTATATAAAATTTCTAACACGTTAATTTTCTTAAAACAGATATACACTACTCAAAAACATGCAAAACTCAGAATTCAAGATTGTATTAATAGTTTTGCAATAGAATTTTCTTGAATAAGTAATATGAAAGGCTCCAAATATACTTTTTCCTTCTTACAAGGTAAGCTTGCCTGCCTCTTAACTATGCAATTTTCTAATTAAAACTTAGTTACAAACTTCTTGGAATCTGGATTATCCTGAATATCCCCCCTCCCATTTCTTTATCGACAGACTTGTTACAGTGCATGCCACTTCCTGTACTTATTACCTACTATTCCTTAATGCCATATTATCTTCTTTGCTTTTCATAAGGTATTTATTAGCATTATTCAAAACTCAGATCTAACTGAAACAGAATCGTCAGCCAATATCATACTATAAATATGACTTTGTTCATAATGAAGACCATTTTCTAGAGGTAATTCTGGACAAACAAGCGTTTTAAACCTGTATGAAGCCTCAATCAATTTTTAAAAAAAATCCCTAACCTTCAAGTTGGTGCTCTTAACTTATTGAAGATATTCATCTGGTTCATATTCTCAGTACAGATATTCCCTGACTTACAACAGTTCATTTAGCGATTGTTTGAAGTTACGAAGGCACTGAAAAAGTGACTTAGGACCATTTTTCACACTTACAACCTTTACAGCATCCCCTTGTTCTTGCGATCAAAAGTCAGGTGTTCGCTAACGGATTCATATGACACATACAGTTGTAGTGTCCTGGGATCATGCGGTCACTTTTTGCAACCTCCTAACAAGCAAAGTCAAAGGAGAAGCCAGATAGACCTTAACAAGTATGTTAGTAATTTAACAATTGCAGTGATTCACTTAACAACTGTGGCAAGAAAGGTCGTAAAAGGGGACAAAACTCACTTAAGAAATGACTCACTTAAGAGATGTCTCACTTAGCAAAAGAAATCTTGGGTTCAATTGTGGTTAAGTCAAGGACTACCTGTAATAAAAAGGTTTTCAGGGGTACAGTGAATGGTATTGTTGTAAAATAGACTTATTTGTTCTTTTTTGCCTCATCTCCTGCCTTTAATTTCTTTTGCTTGCTATTATTTATTTTTTACCTTTCTATTGTGCTTTGGAAATCGCATGATGGGCAAATATGTACCTACGTACATAAGAAATGAAGAGCATCTCTCTGCCTTAAAACGTGTTTGGAAGCTACAGACAAGGGGATGTGTTTAAAAAAAAAAGGTTGAAAATGAATCCAGACAATATGGTAAATCATTCTTGTGATGAATGCCAACTTTTTAGAAGAAATACATCTCCGTTAAACCAGAGAACCTCTGTAATTCCTTCTGATTAGGTAAAAACCTTGGCCACAACCTGGCCCTGGTACTTATTTTTCTGAAAAGCAGTTAAAAGCTGTTGATAGAAATGTTGTTTTCCAACTACAGCTCCCCCACTGCCCACTGCCCACACCAGTTCTAAAGGACAGAATGTTCTACATCAGTCCCGACTGCCATAGCGTTTGATTTCCACACTGCAATTCACTCTACGTGAGAGTGCCTTTGTTGAAGCACTCAGAAGCAGCAACTTGGTAGCACACAGCTGTCCATCTTGCATCAAGGGTTAGAAACAGGTGCCTATTCAGCTAATTTTGTGCCAGTTACATGGGGCTGCCAATTTGCTTTTAGGCATAATTCCAGAAAATAATTTTTATTCTTTTTTATTCTTTAAGGTCCTACATGACCCGGGACACGAACGTTTTGAGAACTGCCTTTCCTAAAGGAGTCTACTGTTGCATCCTTGTACAGGGTCTCACAGCAAAGGCCTGTTGGAAAATTCTGTCCAAGAATTCAATAAAGAGTGATCAAATCTCTTTTTTTTTATTTGGTCATTGACTGACAGCTGGGTTAAAAGAAAAAAAAATCATGTAAACTACTTTAAACTGTATTCAGAAATAGAATTTATGTAGGTTGATGTGTGTGTTTGTGTGTGTAATTTATAAACTAATAACTAATGACTGTGAACTTTAACTGTGGGCCTCAGACAAATTCTTTTTATGAAATCAGGAATACATAATATTGAAATCCAAATTTAAGCAGATTTATTATTTGATATGGTTTGGGTTCATTATTTTTTATTTTTTACTAATATATTTTTATTATACGATTATGAAACACAAATGGTACATTATTTTGGTATTGACTAGAGCAGTGATGGCGAATCTTTTAGAGACCGAGTGCCCAAAAAACTGGCCCCGCCCTGCTCCACCCCTGCCCTGCCCCGCCCCGCCCCACCCTGCCTGCCCGCAGGGCCACTCACTGCATCCAGGGCCCACCGCAGATCGCCCAGACAGCCCATCAGCGCCATGGTGGCCACGCCCTCTGCCCACGCCCCGCAGCATCAACTGTGCGCGTTGGGGCGTCAGGGCAGTCTTGTCTATGCTGCCTGGCTGCCATGTCCTTGGCTGCGCTGCTCCGCATGGGCCATGCTCAGGGGCGACTCTCCTCCAGGGAGGCTGCTGGTGAGGAGGGGGTCGCAGGCGGAGGCAAGGCTGGGGCAACAGCATGTGTGCCCACAGAGAGGGCTCCGAGTACCGCCTCTGGCACCTGTGCCATAGGTTCACTACCACTGGACTAGAGATTAGTGCTGATGATTTAGGTAATTTAAATCTTTAAAGATAGAGAAAAAAAGTATGTCAATATTAACTAAGTTTTCTAAAAAGTTAATATTAATAAGCATAAAATTGCTTAATTTTTACATCTACAGCTGACTGTAGCATTGATAAATAATTGCAAAATTCATTAAATTGATTGTTATGGTATATAATAAAGATTTTGTAGGAGGTGACCAGGCTGAGCCTGGAGGAGTAAAACGCGTCATAAGTCACAAATCTCTGTGCGCCCACAAGAGATCTCCATCCAGCCTATCTTGGATGCCTTTCTTATCTCCTGCTCATTTCCCTTGACTGCTAGTTGGTCAGATTCTTGTAGAGAGCTTAAGCTTGCAATAAATCTTTATAGTCATTTGAACTGCCTGAATCTCTGGATTTCCCCGGTGCTTGACAGATTTCTATCTTAAACTTAACACAAGGATTCCACTGTATTATTACTTAATATTCTTTATGCTTATTAAAAAAAGAACAAAGAAAAAATAAGTTTAAAAAAAACCAAACTCTCTTCTAACTTTCCCCTTCTTTATACTTTGACCAATTTGTGGTATAAAAGGTTTATTCCTTTTTTTAGTATTCTATAAAACAATTTGGGGGGGAAAACAAGCTGTTTGCATTCATTGCTCTACCAGAAAGAATTAATGAAGTTTCTTAGATAGTTATGTTTTCTACTGACCATGATTCCACTGTGAATAAATCCTCTTCGGTAGCGGGCTGGTTTGAGATGAGGATATTCTTCGGTGCTTGTTACTTTGATCCCCCACACCTGTTTCCAGGCCTCATAAAGTTGCACATGCACTGGGTACACCCCTGAATGATGGGGGGCCACTGCATATCCCATATCTGTGGGGATACCATGTTC
>NW_015397148.1:0-1723 GCF_001527695.2 Protobothrops mucrosquamatus
TAGCAATAGCACTAAGACTTATATGCTGCTTCACAGTGCTTTATAGCCCTCTCTAAGTGGTTTATTGAATCAGCATATTGCCTCCAACAATCTGGGTCCTCATTTTACCAACCTTGGAAGGATGGAAGGCTGAGTCAACCTTGAACCAGTGAGAATCAAACTGCTGGCAGTCGGCAGAATTAGCCTGTAATATTGCATTATAACTACTGTGCAAAAGGGCACTTTCCTGCATTTCACCTTGAGTTCCACAATGGAAGATAATAATAGATGCATAAAGAGTTCTTTCTTAACCTGAAATGGTTATAAAGAGGAGGACCAGAATATTTACTGTCTGATCTGCTTTACAAATGAAATTAAGTTACATATAAAAATGAAACAGTTAAATGCTTAAAATTATAACAGCAAGCTTTTGAAAGTGGATTTTCAAATGCTGCTGCTGAAAATCTCTATCTCCCTCTCTCATCTGTTTGTACAATTGAATGATGATGGTATATCTCAGAGGGAACCTGACATTTTGCTGTTGTTTCATCATATTAAATCTACTGAGCCGCATACAGTATGAAGATAAACAAAAGTCAGTTCACCTCTGAATGGATATATATTTCTGAAATCTGTGGTTAACCACTTTTAAAAACATCAGATTGTGGGGATTTATAGACAGAAAGAAAGAAACCAAGATGCCAAATCTACATCTTGTATGCCTATCTGATGCAATCTTTCTATATGTAAAAATGAAAATGTTAATTCAGAAGTTCACTGCTGCAGAATGTCAGATAACTTCCACCATAAGCATTTGAAAGCAGCTGAAACAGAACAATTAAACAATGGTTTCATTGTATGAGTTAGTATGCAATGGAATGTATATCCCATGTATATTATAAACTATATTGAGATTTGCGTTGAATTGTTGAAACACAGTGGGGACTTCACATTCAAATCTTCCATTGACTACAAACCTCTCAATCTATCTGGAAGAATTATTATTAGAATGAAACAGGGGTTCAAGAACAGCATACTGTAGCTTAACTTCCTGGCTACCAACTGAGTCAACCAACTGGTTTATTTATTTATTTAACCAGATTTACAGACCATGGCAATCCCAGTGGTTTACAATATAAAATATATAATAAATATATACAAGTACTTAAAACACCCAAATTAAAAGTTTACAAACCAATTAACAAACATAAAAAAGAAATTAAATAACAAAGCCAAACCATAGCCCAACCAAGATCCTATCATAATCCAAATGCCCCCAGAAACCCTTGTTTTAAGCCTTGGTTGCTACCTTTAGTATTTAATGGTCTGGATCCTGGATATCTAAGAAACCAGCTTTCTCTCTAGCATATTGGCTTTCATGAAATGAAATTTGCTTTCACTTGATCCATCATGAAGAACGGGTCAGCCTATTCTCTTGGACAACCATTTGTCTGAAATGGTATAGGGCAGTGGTGGCGAATCTATGGCACGCGTGCCAGAGGCGGCACTCAGAGCCCTCTCTGTGGGCACACGTGCTGTCGCCCCAGCCTGCCTCCCCCAGTGGCCCCCTCCTCACCAGCAGACCCCCCAGAGGAGAGTCATCCCCAGGCACGGCCTATGCGGAACAGCGCAGCCTAGGATATGGCAGCCGGACAGCAAGGACAAGACTCCGCCCTTGTGCCTTGTCACACCCAGATAATGCTGCAGGGCGCTGGCAGAGCGTGTGGCTGCCATGGCGCTGCTG
>NW_015397148.1:5618-7587 GCF_001527695.2 Protobothrops mucrosquamatus
AACTTCCTGACAGTTAGAACAATTAACCAATGGAACAACCTGCCTCCAGAAGTGGTGAATGCTCCAACACTGGAAGTTTTTAAGAAGAGACTGGACAGCCGTTTGTCTGAAATGGTGTAGGGTTCCTGCCTGGGCAGGGGGTTGGACTCGATGACCTCCAAGGTCCCTTCCAACTTTATTATTATTATTATTATTATAACACCTTGCACATTAGTGACATTCCCGCTCTGAGAAAATCATGCTCTCTACCCATTGTTTTTATGGGTAACTTTTTAAACATATATATCTGGCATACCTCTTGTGTACAACATACATAAATATCCATATTTTAGGGCACATACACATTCCTTCTATTAGTTTGTGGGCCAAGAAGCAATAGCAGAAAATTGCAACCTTTTGCTCTAAATTAGATCCATGCCAGTTTCTTTATTCATGCTCATTTTTTACTCTTTGAGCTGATTTGGGAGAAATTGATGGGCACAGCAACAGAAATCCAGCACGAGAGGACCATTGTTTAGTCTAAGGATAAATCCTCATTTCCAGTATTCTGTTTTTGAAAGGAATCAACCAGTTAATATTTTGGCAAAGAGAATCTTCTAGCAGTTAATACCTGCATTTAAACTGCCACAAAAATGGGTAGGCCCCATACAGCGAATGTAAGTAGTGCTGAGCTAAATACAGGTAGTCTTTGACTTACGACCACAATTGACCCCAAAATTTATGTTGATAAGCGAGACATTTGTTAAGTGAATTTTGCCCATTTTATGACCTTTTCCATAGTTGTTAAGTGAATCACTGCAGTTGTTAAGTTAGTAACATGGTGGTTAAATGAATCTGGTTTTCCCATTGACTTTGCTCATCAGAAGATTACAAAAGCTGATCACATGACCCTGGGACACTGTAACCGTCATAAATATGAGCCAGCTGTCAACTGTTTGAATTTTGATCATATGATAATGGGCATGCTACAATGGTTGTAAGTGTAAAAAATTGTCATATCACTTTTTTCAGTGACATAACTTTGAACAGTCACTAAATGAACTATTGTAATTCAAGAACTACTGGTACCTGTATTTCACCTATATGTGTCAACACACAATTGTTGAGAGAAAAATCTTCATCGGGGTCCACTCCAAGCCGGGAATAAACAAAATGGAGACTGCTTTAGAAAGAAGGTTGCAGTTTATTGAAGAGGAGAGATGGCTCTGGGAAAAACTGACCACATGTAGCAGGGAGTGGTGGGTTTTTATACCTTCTGGGGCTCTTGAGGTTGTTTCCTGTTCCTGTTTGAGGCTTTGTATTTCCTGTGTCATGTGCTTTGACCTGAGTCTGTATGTGCCCTTTTTGGTACTGATGGGTTAATCCTATTATGTCTCCTGTCCTTAGAATTTGGGTGGGGTTATGTAGATTTTAGGTGTCTTTGTCTTCCTAATAGCTTCCTAGCTCCAACTTTCCTGAATGGATTATTACATCTGCATTTCTAAAAGCTGGCCTCTGCCTAGTTTCTGCTTGGGGGAGAGGGGCTGGGGCTAGTTTCTGGGGGCTTTTTAAATATCTTCTCCATTATTCCTTTGGGGAAATATATCCTGCCTTTTTAATATTCCCCAAAATATCTCTTTCTCTCGATTCTTCCCACACCACCACTCCACTTCTTATGGCCCTCAGAGCTGAAATGGATCTTCCAACCATAAATTGCTTATTCTTGCTGAAATCATAGCACACTGAAGTAGCATGCATCAGTCCTTCCTCTATGCTCACCAGCTTTAGAAGACTAAATTCTTCTTGTTTCCCCTGCTGATTAGATTTTCAGATTGAGAAGTTGGGTGAGATGCTGCTGCTTGCACATCTGAGGAGACATTAAACTGCAACGCATAATGGGAGGTATGAGAGAGAAGCGTGGAACTATGTAGAGCAATTTAGATTGAATTAGAGAGTAAATTAAGTTGTAATTGGCTCCCATTATGATTAT
>NW_015397149.1:0-3291 GCF_001527695.2 Protobothrops mucrosquamatus
GTTTCATTTAAGGAAGCCCTTAGGTTTTACTCGTCTTGTATTTTATTTACTTTTGTTCTTTAAGCACCCATGAAAAAGCTTTTGCTGCTTTGATAAGGATCTTTTTATTTATTGAGCAATGACAGGAGGAAACTTGGTTGTGTAAAATATCAGTGCATCAAGCCAATGTTTAGCAATTCCTTAAGCTAGCCAAAAAAAAAGTTAATGTAGATTTCCTCAGTAATTATCTGAATGATAGAAAGATAACATAGTGCACTAGCACAATAAACAGAAGGAAATTATCTAATATCCCTAATCTGTTAGGAATCATATCAAGGTGGAGGGCTTCAGAGAGTTTGCAGCTAACATCTGCACAAAGAAAATTAACCCTTGACTGACTGAAACATATATACACTACAAGACAACATTTGGAAAGAATGGATGGAGTCTACTTGAATAATTAAAACCTATATACAATGGAGAATAATTGCCTATAGGAATTTTCATATTTTCATCTTTAAACAATTCATTCTAAAAAATGTATTGTTAGCACCTACCCACTTTGGCTGATTTAAAAAAACCAATCATGGTTGGGCCTGATTACTAGGATGTTCAGCAAGAAAGCTGATCGGTAAAGGCATGATGGGGAATTTTAAAAAAACTTGGAAAAAGGCAATGACAATGACAATCTACAAGTGACATGCTAAGAAAATTGCATGGAACTGGAGTCAGCAGGATTCAATTTTGATTGGAACAAGTCTTTACAAAACATCTATAGGGTGTTTGAAGAACTAAAACCTATATACAATGGAGAATAACTGCCTATAAAGGCATTTATTGCCTGCCATTAAGGTTGGAACTTCATTTTGTCCCAACCAACCAGATCAGAATATATCTACAGTTATACAAAAGCAGGAAAAAGGAGTAGATATAGTCTTTGGAGTAGGTGATTGCAATAAATCAACCAACCAACATTTTTTTGCTTGGAAAAAAATGAATAATATATAGTGCATCTGCATAGCTCTATCTCTTCAACAACCAACTTTCATGTAAATTTTGACCTCTTTCTTGGGAGAATTATCTGCTTGTCAAAATATACCAGAGAGAAGCCTTCCTTGAAACAAATTCCCACATGTACAATATAGTTCTGGAGCTTTAATTAGCTCTTTTCACTTTTGGGATCAAGTTGGAACTATTTTCACTTTTTGGATCAAATGTTTCACCTTCTTTCACCCATCTTTCTGTACTTCATTCCAGCTGAAATGAATCGGCATTTCTCAAGAAAATAAACCATTCTGTGGCTTCCATACACCAAATGATTGGGAGAAACAGATCCTCCCTTGCTCTTCTTTCATTGTCAAAATTAACAATAGCAAAATATATTACAACTGACTCAAATGCATGAATGCTAAACAGCCAAGGGTTCAAAACAAAAGACCCCCATATTAAGAACAGGCAGACCACATATTAAGCCCAAACCCAGTTTAACCAAAATAAATAAATAAATAAAAATCTGGGCTTACATAATATATATGCCAAACAAATAAGCTATATTATGACTCAATACAATGCTAGTGCCATACAACAAGCTTTGACAATGGTTGGTTCACATATTATTTTATGGCTTGTTTCTATTGTACACTACCCAGAGTCATGTTTTAGGACAGGAGTCCCTAACCTCCAGGCCATGGACTGGTACCAATTCATGATCTGTTAGGAACTGGGCTGCACAGATGGAGGTGAATGGCGGGCGAGCGAGTGAGCAAAACTGAACCACCACCACCCGTCCAAGGAAAAAATATATTCCATGAAACCAGTCCGTGATGCCAAACACCAGTTGGAGACTGGTGTTTTATGAGATAGGCAGCTATATAAATATGATTAACTATTTTAACTGCAACGCTTTAATTCTATTTCAGCTTAATATAGAGTATGGTGGAAATCAACCATTAAGTCCTTCATAAAAAGCTGGCTTGTTCTTGGCACTATACATTTGAGCAGCATGGTAGTTAAATTGGCCTGGAGACAGAAATGACAAAGGTAGCATCTCTTTGACTGGAGAGGCAACAGCAAGAACGACAGAACTGTTCAAACAAACTTTTTGGGTTCCAACAATGGCAGAATGGGCTTCCCGTGACCATAAGCGCCCTAGAACTAGAGGAAAGGGTGGACTCATTGTTAAGTATCCTATCTTGACCTTTCTTCTTTAAATCCCCCAAATCTTCTTTATTTTTGCTACCTCACCAGAAATATATTCTGACAACGGCAAGGGGCATTCATGGCAGGGAAGGAACGTTCAAACTCTTTTTATTCCAAATTTCAAATGTACTTCTCTTTTTATCCTTAACCGGTCTAGTAAAAGCTGTTACCATAATTACTTATATGGAACTGAATCTGTATTACATCATTTATCTAAGGGCACATTTAACTAGGAAGAGACTGTCTTGAAATTAACTGTACCAAAGTTCATTTATTTGCTAGCTTTCTGAAACCTATGTAGTAGAAGGGATTGATCAAAAGACACATTATTAAATATAAGATTACTATCTTATTTTGGGAGCTGGTACGGTGCAGTGATTAATGCCCTGGACTAAAATTGTCGAGGCCAAAATTCAAATCTATTCTCAGCCATAGAGTCTCATGGGATGACTTGGATTAGTTTTTCCCTCTTACTCTTAACGTACCCCACAGGATTCCTGTTATGGGGAAAGATCAAGGAAGGAATGTTGTATATGCCACCTTGAGTTTCTGGAGAAATGGCAGCATATAAATATAGCAAATAAACAAACAAATCTGAAATAGAGTTTGCCTACTCTGAGCAGATAGGCTTATGGGTACAAGTGCAAGAAGCTTATTTTGCTAGAAACACAGCCTCCCTCTATCTAGTGTATTATTAACCAGCCCATTATTTCACTGACTAAAATAAATAATTGAACTTCTGTTTTCTTAAACTGTATCTATAGCCAGAACAACAAAGATGTAAATAAGTTTTAAAAAAATATTAGTAAGGCCATTTCAGTTCTGAACCAGCTTGCCCCCAAATAATTCCATTGTTTTTGATAAGTCTTTTGAAGTTTTTCAATTAAGATAAACCTCAAAGACAATTAAACCAAGGTCTAATAACTGTTCAATTTCTCAGATGTTAATCCTTGTGAAAAATGTATACTATAAAAGGAATGGTTGAGTATGAAAATGCTCCCTGCTTGGGACGTGTCAGTGAGTTGCCACTATTGTAAGTTAATATTTTAAAGCCAGCTTTATTTATATAAGTTGACTGATGCTTGTTCTGTTGTCTTCACAGCTATCCTCCAG
>NW_015397149.1:6038-7587 GCF_001527695.2 Protobothrops mucrosquamatus
CAGTCTCACATAGCATAGGCATAAGGCAGGGAATTATACCTGAGCTATCAGTAGCATAGCAATGAAGGCTTTGGAAAAGATGTTGTGACGTGTCTATTTCCACAAAGATGAGAAGCGCACAGGCAATGATTTTTCCCTGTGACACTCTACGGAAGTGACAGCTGGACTCTCAAAAAGCAGGACAGAAACAGTATTGATGTTCTTGAACTTTACATTGGAGAACATCACAGGTAACCAAGAAAACAAAACAAAAAATGAGTTATGAAAACAAATCAATGAAAAGTTCTCACGTGAGACACAAACAATTAGGCTTAAATTATCATATTTGGGATGCATTATGCAAAGACCCAGTATTGTGGTAAGGCCTAAAGTGATAGGAAAGATAGAAGGAAAGAGTAAAAGCTGGCTGGATGAGACTTCAACAAGGATGGATGCATCCTTGGAAAACCTGAACAGCCAGACTGGGAACAGATCATCCTGGAGGAGGTCTATTTATGTGGACACTAAGGTAAACACAGACTTGATGGGACAATCAATCAACTTCTGGAGAGCCAAAGATATCATCTCTATCTTAAATGTTCACAATCTGCTCAGTCTTTTCCAAGGAGAAAAATCCAGTTCAGATAGATTTCTACAACTATTATAACATATGATGGAATTCATAAAGTCTTTGTTGTAGAAGGTGAATAGCAAACATCCATGGATTATGAGATGCTTTGTAATTTATTTAGAAAGGAAGATTTCACTGTATCCCACAAATTTTGCAACAGGGAAAACTATACCATCAACAGCATATTCCATATTAAGGTTTTGCCTGTAAATACTTTGTGAGGCAATTTTTGATCCATTAATCTTGAGAAGAATGGAAAATGTTAATACTTCTAGTAAAGCTAGTTTGCAGGTGAACCTTCAAGTAGTCCTTGGCAGTCTAAAACAGTATGTGGGGGGAAGAATAGGCTCTGAGGGCATGTATCCCTTGATTGGCAAGGTCTGTCCCAAAATAAGGCAGTACTGCTCCCTGTCCGTTTCAATGGCCAACAAGCTAGGTGACAACCATAGATGGACAGAGAACAAGGAGAGAAAAAGAAGATTCTGGTTCACCTACAGCCCAGAACAATAGAAAACATCCTTGTCTTTGTCTTTCTCTCTCCCACATAAGGAGCAAAAAGTGATTGATGGGTTTATTTCCTTATCTAATACCAGGGTTTTAATATCCCCCAATCAGATTGCTTTGAACAGCATAAGAAGAATCTCCAAAAGAGTAAAACAACAATAAAGCTAGTCCCAAGGTAAAATCTCATGGCCGGTCTCTATCTTCACTGGGCAATAGAATTGTCAAAGGTATACCTAAGAAAAGGGGCGTTGTCTTACCTGAACGCCTTTTCTCAGCACGGAGATGGAGACTCCACCATTGGGTAGTAGACTGTATTCCTGCCCAATCAGATCAAGTCAGCCAAAGTTGCCACGCCCGTCCTGGATCGTGATCTCCAGTCTTTGACGCGAGCGTAGCCATTGACTGACAGCAAGACGTTGTGGCTCACCAAACTAA
>NW_015397149.1:10081-14495 GCF_001527695.2 Protobothrops mucrosquamatus
AATTGGGAGGGGAATGGAGATCCACCAAAGACTGTACCTGCCTAGAGCCAAACTTGCAACGTCTGTCCTGGGCAAGATCAAGTCAAAGACTGGAGATCACGATCCAGGACGGGCGTGGCAACTTTGGCTGACTTGATCTGATTGGGCAGGAATACAGTCTACTACCCAATGGTGGAGTCTCCATCTCAGTGCTGGAGAATGTAGGTACAAAGATTCTAAGCATAGTTCTGGGGGCAGCACACACTGCTGACCTCAATCAGACAGCATAGATCCTCCCTGGAGCCATAGCTGAGCAGCAGATTGTGGCCTTCATTAAGTCCATCACAGATACAAAATTCAGAAGAAGGCATAGTTCCATACCTGGGCAGAACAAGCCAAGGGATGCTCCACATCTAAGCCCACATGCCCATGACTGCGGCTTGTTTTCCACCACCATCTGGTCATCTTTGCTACTTGGGATAGCAAGTCAGAGACTACTCTAATTATTATTATATACACACATACATACACACACACACACACACACACACACAGTTTTTTCCAGACAGACCAGTCTGATTGATGCACCTTGGTATTTTGACTGCTATACTGCAGTTTTATTTATAATCACTTTTGCCTTGTAGTCCCCCAAACTAGGGGCGTTAAGCAGGCTCAAGTTCGAATCCCATAGAGGGTATGGCTAGCTGATGAGAGCAAAATAAGCTTGAAATAAGTATTCTAGTCTCCCATTTAACTCTTTAACTCTTTGTCAACAAAAAAGAAATTTGTATATATATATATATGTTTTTGTAGATTTTCACGGGTACAGGTATGCAGGTCTTGGCGTTTTCGGGTCTTTTCCCGTGTAAGATTGAGAGTATCTCAATCACACTTTGCTCGCACAAGCACGAAGCTGAAGACCCCAGCCTGAAGATGACGAGTGGGACCTCGTCGAAACGTCGCCAAGATAATCTCAATCTTACACGGGAAAAGACCCGAATACGCCAAGACCAAGTGGCAACTGTGATTATTTGAATTTCCCACCCTATACTAGAAAAGCCTCTCTCTAAATAGCTAAGACTTCCTTTAACCAATTTTTTTAGCTCCAGCTTGCAGCACTGCAATGAAAGACTCTATATCTCAGAATCCTTTTTATCCCCATCACTCAAATGTCGAGGACTTGGGCTTCTTTGCCATGAAACCTACATAAAGCTGAATGTGAAGAACAATCCTGGACCGACAGTCAGTTCATAAAGAGAACTAGCTAGTCTGATAAGTATGATTGTTTTCCTGCTGAGAAAATATGGTGCCTCCTAGGCTCTTCTCTCTATCTTGTATACATGCCCACACAAAACTCTGCAGATATAACACAAAATAACGGTAATGGCACATAAACTGTCTTTCAGCAAATTCTGTCCATCATCCTTTATCTTCTCTCCCTGTAGATGCCCTAATGGGCTCCAAGAGAAGTACAGTATCTCCTGGAACTATCTAAAGGTAGGTAAGTGCAGCTGTTTGGCAAGAAGTAAAAGGATTACAAGCAGAGACATTAAAGTGCCAATATGCTTCCAAACGAAAGGGACTTTAGAATTGCTCATTCCGTTATTTAAAAATATCTAAGGTTGCTTCAAAACGAGACAATTTTCCAAGACTGAGATAGCTCTGGTCATTTTAAACACTCAGCAAGAATAAAATACACGAAACTGACTTTTTATGCTGCTTTTATTTGTTTAAAATATTAAAACAGAGCAGTGATTCCTATCCCTGTGAGAAGAGATGCCACCATCTTTGTTCATGGAATAAGCATGAAACACAAGTATCCATGGTAGGGGTACTTGGGTAAGCTACCATAATATAGTACTCACTTGGGTAAGGACCAAGTGAGCATTGTAATGGCACAAAGCAAACTCCGCTCTTTTTATATGAGATATATGTATGGCGCTGAATTCTTCTGTCATAATGTTTAAACTGTAATGTAGATGAAACCACTCGATTCCATGAACACATTTAGCATCAGACTTTCTAAAAAGGAGTAGAAAGAACAGTACAAAGCATTGGAATTTATGCATCCCTGGTTGGCTTAAAATACCCCAAACACATTTTTCTCAGGGTTGCAATGAATGGGACCCCTCCAACAGGTTGCACCTGTAGGAATCAAAGCTGCACATGTGTGATTTAGTAAAAAAAAAAAAGCAAACTAGAATTTATCAGTCAACTGTTTGGCAGAGAAAAGAAATGCAAATCCAGCTCCATCCAATTCCTGAACGGTGGCAAATTCTGGTTCTTTTCACCAAGTTATATGTGACCTCCTGGGCTGGGAAAGTTTATTTTACTTTTTTTATCTTAACGACTTTGGGCATGTTAATTAATCATTCAGCCAAAAGATGTCCATATGGAAAGTGGGCCATGAGAAAATAAGTTACTAGCCTTTATATTGTACTAAGCTGTGAAAGGACAAATTTACCAGATAAAGGGATTTTTTAAATAGCTGCTATACTTTCATTCATTATCTCTAGATTGCAAGTAAAAATGGATTTTAACAGTACCTCTTTAGGTTGTTTTCCAGCATGTTGTTGCTGTAGAAGTTGAAGCTGCAACTGTTCCTGCTGTTTCTTATAAAATTCTTGAAGCTGCTGCTACAAAAGAAAATAAAAGGAGACAAGGAAAAAGAAGAAGATAGAGGCTATTAAGTAAAACAAATTGGGATAGTCAATTCAGGATCCCCTTTTGGTAATACACAAACGGCGATTTGAAAAATAGCATCCTTTTATCTGTAATGCTCTGACCTTTAGTTTGATACTCGACAATAAATTCAATGCACATTGACTATTCTTGGCATTATCGTTTGAAAAGTAATCTCCAAAATGAACTGATGAAAAACATACCATTTTCTACACAAACTAATTAAAATAAGGCAAGGGATGACCTTTGATTGAAACAACAAAGCCAGAATGCCCTTGCTAGGAGTGCCTGGTGAATCTTTATTTGGAACATATACAAGCTTTCTAAATCATTGTTGCATTGTACTGTACCAAGCTTCATTTAGAACCAACACAGGGTTCCCTCTCCATCTACTTTACTCACTATTCCAGACAGATAGCTCATTCGGTGCTTCTGCTCTGCAAATTAATACTTGAGAGAATGAATATAAGGCACCGTGTCCAATGTCATCTTGCAATAGTCTCTGGCACTACTGCTCTATGAATGAATGAATGAATGAATGAATGAATGAATGAATGAATGAATGAATGAATGAATGACATACATACATACCACACAAAGTCATTTGGGGATTTAGTTAATTAACAACATTTTGGAGGGAGAGGATGTTAATCCACAGGCTGTGTCATAGCCTTCAAAACCCTAATATGCATTTCTGCTGGGTGGCTAGTACGCACTTCTGTTTTGATCACTATGACAAGATATCACCCTTGCTATTTTTCACCAGCTACCTTCCACTCATGTATGAGCCACAAATGAAAGAAAAGTGATTATTAGCAAGGATTTAACATAGACTGATTAATACAGTAAAAGGGGACAGACCACAGTTGCACAGATATTCCATAATATTTATATTGGGGGAAAATAGATTATATTTCAATGCTCTCTTTATTTTCAACTAAGTTAGCATGGCGGGCTTACCTCTATTACAAAAGTTAGAACAAGGTATTAAATAAACCTTCTGGCCAAGTAAAGATTTGAATCCAGCTCTCCTATTTCTAAACCCAACACCAACTCCTACACTGCAGAAGCTGAAAAAAAGGCTCAGCTACTTCTGTTGTGTTACATTGCTGCTTCCTATGGTCTAAAAAAGATGAAAACAGCGCCTCTACTAACAAATCACAACATGAATTCTTTTAGGCAGACACTGACGAAAACGAATTCTTAGAAAAGTATATGAAGCTTGGCGTCTCTTTCAGCCCATTCTCAAAATATTACTGATGACACATGGAAAGATAACTTGGGAAAAGTCAACTTTTCAGACCGTGATTTTGCCCAGTCATTTATTCATAGTTGCATATGTGGCAAAACTACAACTCACAAAGGAAGGTGAATATACGCGTCCCAGAATAATGTTGCAGGATCGGATCTGGACCGGTCACTGGGACCAGAGGTTTAGTCTTCCTAAAGACTAAAAAGGTTTAGGAAGACTAAACCTCTGGTCTCGGTGACTGACCCAGACTGGATCCTGCCGAACTATAACTAATATAAACACCATTGTTCAGATGTGTGTTTCCTACAGTGAATATGAAAGAATGGCACTTCGTTCAACTTGAGGCTCTACAGATATCTTTGGGAATATGGTCATTACTAGAATTCCTAGCTGGCGGAGAATTCTGGGAGTTGCAATTTCATCCTCTCTCATAAATGCCAGGATATAAACATGTAACAATCTCTTATTTTAGGAAGATACTTGACATAGGAAATGGCACCA
>NW_015397150.1:0-2086 GCF_001527695.2 Protobothrops mucrosquamatus
GCGGGTCTGGCCTAGGGAGAATTTTAAATAGGGACAATTTTAATTCGAATCTTAATAACTATACAGCGACAAATATTTGGTTTTTAATTGGTTTTATGGGGGATGGCGTTTGTGTGTTTTAATATGCTGTAAGCCGCCCTGAGTCCTATAGGGAGAAGGGCGGCATATAAGTTTATGTAAATAAATAAAATAAATAAATCTATCTATCTATCTATCTATCTATCTATCTATCTATCTATCTATCTATCTATCTATCTATCTATCTATCATATGAATATTATGTCTATCTATCTATCTATCTATCTATCTATCTATCTATCTATCTATCTATCTATCTATCTATCTATCTATCTATCTATCCATTTATGTCATATTATCTATCTATCTATCTATCTATCTATCTATCTATCTATCTATCATCTATCTATCTATCTATCTATCTATCTATCTATCTATCTATCTATCTATCATCTATCTATCTATCTATCTATCTATCATATGAATATATCTATCTATCATATGAATATTCTGTCTGTCTGTCTGTCTATCTATCTATCTATCAATCTATCTGTCATATGAATATATCTATCCTATGAATATTATCTATCTATCTATCTATCTATCTAGCTGTCTGTCTGTCTGTCTATCCGTCTCTGTCATATTATCTATCTATCTATCTATCTATCTATCTATCTATCTATCTATCTATCTATCTATCCTATGAATATTATCTATCTACTTTATCTATCTATCTATCATATCTATTCTATATTCTATATTCTATTCTAAATTTCATAACTTTGGTCTTTTCTCCTCTTTGCCGTCACTCTCCTGCATTAGCCACCATGCTGCGTACACACGTACACACACACACACACACAAACACACAGGCTGATCCTCAGCTCCATCTGCCACTCTCCACCATGGCATCTTCTCAGGAACACAACGGCCTGCAAAATCCTGCCAAACTGGATCGCTTTCCCGGTGGCATGTCTCTGGAGCAGAAAAGATGCTTTAATTCTCTCTTTTCTCTCTCTCCCTCTTTATCCCCCCCCCAAAAGAAGTCTATGGAAGCCCAGCGCGGCTGACGACGTTGCCAGAACCACCCACGTCTCCCCAGGTCCCTTGTCCTCTGCTGGCGGAGAAGCTGAACTTTTGCTGCTTCCCAGCATGACAAAATAATATATATATATATATATATTTTAAAAAATCCTTTCATTGGAAGGGATCTTTCTACTCCAGCCCATAATAGGCACTTCCCTGCCCACGCAACGTCGCCTGCCGCTGTTAACGACGAGGAGAGACTTGCCAGGGGCGAGAAAAGGACAGCAGAGACGGCTCGCGAGGGCGAGCAGGTCTTCCGGGAGGAAAGGGCACCACTGGGGGATCTTTCCGAGCAGGGAGCCAAGACAGGAAAAGAGAGATGAGAAAGCGGTGTGTGTGTGTGTGTGTGTGTAAAGAAAACCCATACACTGTGGGAAGACAAAGATGAGCTTCTCAAATTAGAGGGTGGGGTGGGAGGGAATCCAGGGCCGGTTGAAGGAAGAACTGTGCAGAATGGGGAGGGTGAGACTTCGGAACTCCCTGCCACTAGACGGAGGGGTATTTTTGGGCTGGTTTTTGGAAAGGAATTAGGCAAATGTGTAGAGAATCTAGACAATATTAGAGAGTGAAAACAATAAAGGAGAACTAGGTAACATCATCAGTGCTAGAAGGGATGGGATGGGATGGGATGGGATAGAATAGAATAGAACAGAACGGAATAGAATGAAATAGAATAATAATAGAATAGAATAGAATAGAATAGAATAGAATAGAATAGAATGGAATGGAATGGAATGGAACGGAACGGAATGGAACGGAATGGAACGGAACGGAATGGAATAGAATAATAGAATGGAATGAAATGGAATAGAACAGAATAATAGAACAGAATAGGGAATAGAATAGAATAGAAACAGAAACAGAACTGGAAGGGACCTTGGAGGTCATCTAGTCCAACCCCCTGCTCAGGCAGGAAACCCTACACCATTTCAGACAAACGGCTGTCCAATCTCCTCTTAAAAACTTCCAGTGTTGGAGCATT
>NW_015397150.1:9467-12588 GCF_001527695.2 Protobothrops mucrosquamatus
GACGAAGAAGATGAGCGAGGCGCAGAGGACCAGCGTGAGCATGTAGCAGAAGGCGGCGAAGGTGAAGGCCATGGCGGGCGGGCGGGGGGGGGGCTGGCGGGGCGGCCCGGGGCGACCTCCTCCCTGGGCGGGGGGCTACTCGGCCATGGGAGGCAGGCAGGCAGGCGCCGGGCCGGGGGCCGCACAGCCGCGGCAGCCGCTACCAGACCGGCGGGAGCAGCCGCGACGCCCCCCGCATCCTCCCGGCTCCGCCGCCGTCTGCCGCCGCGGAGAGACGGGGGGGGGAGGAGCCGGGGGCGGGGCCAGAGGCCGGGGGCGGGGCCGCACAGGTGAGCGCGCAGGGGCCAGCCCCGGCTGGGAACCAGGGGCTGCGGAGTGCCACCCGGCCGCTGAGGCTCCTGGGTGGTGGGGTTTATTTTTTTGGGAGGGGGGGGAAGAGAGTCGGGGTCGCTTTTGGGGGGACCCCCCCCCTCTGCAGCAAGCGCAGCAGGTGGGCAGGAGGGGCCGCTTTGCTGGAGCAGGTGGGTTTTTGGAAGAGTGGGGGGAGAGGGGGTCTCTGCTGGACCCCGACTCTCATCCTTCCCCGCCCAAAGAGGCACCTGGGACGACCAGACCCGTCGATGCTGACTGCAGATCTTACTTTCCTAGGATCTGCGCCTGGACAACAAATCCCATTCTCCCCCAGGGGGCTCTCTGCTGGATCCTAACTCCCATCCTTCCCCCGCCCAGAGGCACCTGGGATGACCAGACCCATCGATGCTGACCGCAGAGACCGCAGATCTTACGTCCTAGGATCTGTGCCTGGACAACAAATCCCATCCTCCCCCAGCGGGCTCTCTGCTGGACCCTGACTCCCATCCTTCCCCACCCAAAGAGGCACCTGGGATGACCAGACCCAGCGATGCTGACCGCAGATCTTACGTCCTAGGATCTGCGCCTGGACCACAAATCCCATCCTCCCCAGGGCTCTCTGCTGGACCCTGACTCCCATCCTTTCCCGCCCCCAAAGAGGCACCTCGGATGACCAGACCCATCGATGCTGACCACAGATCTTACGTCCTAGGATCTGTACCTGGACAACAAATCCCATCCTCCCCCAGGGGGCTCTCTGCTGGACCCCAACTCCCATCCTTCCCTGCCCAAAGAGGCACCTGGGATGACCAGACCCATCAATGCTGACTGCAGATCTTACTTTCCTAGGATCTGTGCCTGGACTACAAAACCCCATCCTTTCCCAGGGGGCTCTTTGCTGGACCCCAACTCCCATCCTTCCCTGCCCAAAGAGGCACCTGGGATGACCAGACCTGTTATGCTGACTGCAGATCTTACTTCCTAGGATCTGTGCCTGGACAACAAATCCCATCCTCCCCCAGGGGGCTCTCTGCTGGATCCTAACTCCCATCCTTCCCTGCCCAAAGAGGCACCTGGGACGACCAGACCCGTCAATGCTGACCGCAGACCCAGATTCTTCCTTCCTAAGTCTAAGATCTGGGCCTGGACTACAAACCCCATCCTCCTTGCTGCCCGAGGAAGGAAGGCTTTATAGGTCAGTGCTCAACCTTGGCCAGTGGAAGACGGGGGCGACTTTGACTCCCAGAATTCAGGCGAGGCCTGCCAGTACCGACTGAGGGGGATTCTGGGAGTTGAAGTCCAGTTCAGAAGCTCCCGGGTGATTTGGGATCAGCCCAACCTACCTCACAGGGCTGTCGTTGCAAAAAGAGCAGCAAGGAAAAAGCTGTATATAAATTTGATGTACAGGTCAAAGCTTCACCTGGACAACAGCCCAAGGTTCTAGGGTTTTTTTTTTCTTTCCTTTCCAGTATCGAGATCTTTTGTACAAAGTTCCAAAGTTGACGCAGCCCACAATCCTAAACTATGGCTAATTCCTGGTTTGTCCTCCTAGTCTGTTCCCTAAATAAACCCTGTTTCTAGCCGAGATGACTGAAGGTGGAGTTTTGTGCTTCGGTACAAAACTCCAAAGCCGTCAATTACCAAATAGGCCGAGTTGGAAATCGCCCTCCTCCTTGCGCAAAGCTAATCCTGGTTAAATCTCAGCTAGCTTGGCAGCGGCAAGACCTTCCAGAAGAAACCGGTTGGGGGGGGATTGTGTGAAATCTGAGCGTTTCCTAAAATCCATCCCACTTGGCAACTGACTCATACTTATGACGGGCGCCAGGTTGCAGACCCAGGGAAGCGGCAGGCTAGCCAGGCAGTGAGAGAGCGCCCCCTGTTGTCCCCCTCGGAGAGTTTTTTTGTTGTTGTTGTTGCAGGATGGAAAAGATTCATCAACAGGAGGTGGCCGAGGCATTTAGGGGGATTAAATAAACCATTTAATGTTTTAAACGTATTGAAATCAAATCTGCCCAACGGATGTTCTGCCGAGGTTGAAATATCCCCCCCCCCCAACCTGGTTTAAACAGCAGCCAATCCACCTCGCAGGGCTGTCGTTGCGAGGGGGGGTGGAAATAAGAGGAGGGGGTATTCTGCTCATTGCCTTGAGCTGTTGATTAAACACAATAAAGGCAGGATATAAATTAAATCCATGCAGAAAGAAAATTGCCAGCCTGAGTCAGTGGCCGGGATCCTTTCCCCGCCGTTTGGGTGCTTTTCTCTTGCGTACCCACCAGAGGGCAGTGTTCGGCTTTCCTACAGCAATGGCCGTTGCCAGCCAGCCGGGGAATTCTGGGAGTTGGAAGTCTCCCCCCCTTAAAAGCTACCAAGATTGAAAAACCCAATTCTTAGCAGAATTAAAATGAGCTTCACCAATTCGACCACGATGCACCGAATTGTTTAAAGTTTGCGAGCCACCGTTGTTGTGCAGGACGAGAAAAAAAAAACCAACAAAAACACGAAACCACAACCAAAAAAAAACCACACACGCAACCGAGCCTGGAAAACCCTCATTTTGCAGAGGCTGCTTATGTTTTTATTCGTTTTCTCCCCCCTCCCCTCTTTTCTCTCTCTTCTTCTCGTGTTTTGTAATGTCACTGGTGGAAAAACAAAACGGACGGACGAATCGAGAGCCGACGAAAACTTTCCACCCGGGGCGGGGGTCCCTGACGTTCCTTAAATAGAGGGGGGGGGAGGTCGGGCGAGCGAGCAAGCGGGAGGGGGGAGGATG
>NW_015397150.1:15979-17054 GCF_001527695.2 Protobothrops mucrosquamatus
GGAGAACTGGACGTACAGGCAGTCCTCGACTTACGGCAACTGAGCCCCAAACGTCTGCTGTGCAGTGAGACAGTCGCTAAGGGAGCTTTGGCCCCGTTTTACGACGTTCCTCGCCCCACTTGTAAAGTGAATCACGGCAACTGTTAAGGCAGCTTCACTCGACTTTGCTGGTCAGACGGTTGCGTGACCTTGGGACGCTTGCGACCGTCGCGAGTCGGTTGCCCGGCGTCTGAAGTTTGATCCCGTGACCACGGGGAAAGCTGCGACGGTCGTTAAGTGGGATCATTTCTTTCAGGTCACTAAATGAACTGCTGCTGAGGACTGCCTGTACTTTCTCTCTTGGGAACGAGAGTTTTGGGCGTGCTTAATGGCCACATCAGGCCGGCTAACTCAGGGGTCTTCAAACTTGGCCCTTCGATGACTTGTGGACTTCAACTCCCAGAATGCCTCAGCCAGCAGGCACGCTGGCTGAGGCATTCTGGGAGTTGAAGTCCACGAGTCTTAAAGTTGCCAAGTTTGAAGACCCCGTAGTATAAGGAAAAGGTTCCCTCTAGTTACCCTTGACCCTAGTTCAGGGGTCTTCAAACTTGGCCCTTTGATGACTTGTGCACTTCAACTCCCAGAATTCCTCAGCCAGCAGGCCCGCTGGCTGAGGACCTCTGGGAGTTGAAGTCCACAAGTCATCAGAGGGCCAGGTTTGAAGAGCCCTGGGTTACCTCAGCCTTTCCCATCCAGATGTTTTTGTCAACGGGCTGGACTTCAAGTCCCAGGATCCTCCTGTCGCGTGACCTTTGCCCTGACGGGCAGAACCCGGGGCAGATCTGGACCAGGGGGCCAGTTACCCGATACGGCTCTCTCCCTCCCCGAGATGGAACCGCGCATAAAGTCAAAGGCCGGAGGAGGTTTCTCAAGGGCGCTTTTGAGTGACAGGCAGAGAGGTGACGGGAAGCTGGCGAGTCACCAGATGGGTGAGTTGGCACTTTTCCTGACTTAAAAAGGAGGAAGGGAGGGACTCCACCTCATCTGGACGGGGAAGGGAGGCCCTTGTTCCACCGGCCAGGTGGAAACGGAGGAG
>NW_015397151.1:0-3179 GCF_001527695.2 Protobothrops mucrosquamatus
TGCCACTGCCAGACTCCATAGCAGCTGACAGACAGCTGAAAGTGACAGGCTCTCTAGAATGCAAGGAAAGAAGGGGGAAGGTAAAAAGGAGAAAGATAAGGAGGGATAAACGTACCACAAGAAAGTCTTGCTAATCCTGTATTTGTTTCTAATAGCAGGACGATTCATCTTCCACAGATTACCAGGTCAATGGGACTTTTTGAAATTGCAGGATTAGAGGAAGAAGCAGGAATAACAATGGTAGCAGGACAAGAAGAAATAAAAAGTTGGGGGTGACAACCCATCCAGAATTCCAAGTGTTCTTCCAAGTCATCTAATAGATGACTCCACTCCATTCCTCTTGTGTTCCCTTCCCACATTCTTGGGGCATGAAAACCTCCTGGATCTTTCTCTCTTCCCTCAACTGAAATGGTATAGGGTTTCCTGCCTGAGCAGGGGGTTGGACTAGATGACCTCCAAGGTCCCTTCCAACTTTATTATTATTATTATTATTATTATTATTATTAACTATTGTAATAGTATCTGGGGATGTCCATGAAAAACAGGAGGGAGAGCCACAGATGGGACAACTAGCATCTAAAGCAGGGGTGTCAAACTCAATTTCATTGAGGGCTGCATCAGCATTGCAGTTGTCCTCGAGGGGCCGGGTGAGTGTCGCCAGGGTGGGTGCGGCCTATTGGGTGGCCGTGGATGGAGTGGGTGTGGCCTACTGGGTGGGCATGGCCAGCTCTACATCATTCATCAAGGAGACCTGTGGGGGCTTGGGCAGGAATGGGACAGATCTGAAGGTCTCTGGCAGAAGGGAGTGGGACTGGGGCAAGCGCCATGGCATGGTCCATTTCTTCATTCCTCACAAAGGGTGACACCTCTCCAGCATGCACCCAGGGGGCTGGGCTGATGCGGCAGGGGCTGGTTCCTCGCTGTTTCTAGATGGCCTTGTGGAGCTAAGACTGAATGCGTTTCAGCATAGATGGCCACTACAAAATTGTACATTGGCTCCCGGCCGGCCTGGGCCAGGGCCAAGGCAGTGGGGGGCGTTCCCTCACTGTTTCTAGGAAGGCTTCGCGGGCCACATGAAACCACTTTGCAGGCCGCATCTGGCCCCCGGGCCTTGTGTTTGACATGTCTGATCTAAAGGATGTTTTGACTCACAAATCATGGATCATGTCAGATGAGACCCTCCCAATCTTTCCAGAGAGTCAAAGGAAAGGAGGGAAGAAATACTTTCAGCCTTGCAAGATTCTGTTAATGTAACTCTATAATAAAGATAGAATTAGTACTCCTGGTTGTGCTTCTGGTCTTGATTACCTTGCAAACTAACAACTATCAATTAGAATTCTGTGGCTGCTGAGATTCTCCGTCATTCTTTGCAGACGTTTCCTTGATTTGTTTTGCTCTGGGGGCAAAGGGGAAATATCTGCTGTGAGCTCCATGTAGGTATCAGGAAGGGCATCTGGCCAGTAAATGCTCAGCTCCATTTTAAGTCGCCCCAAATTCCACCCCGATGCAAGGTATTTCAGGGTCATTAAAATGTAGTAACGACAATAGCAGCAATAGTATGCCATAGTCCAGTGGTGGCGAACCTATGGGATGGGTGCCAGAGGCAGCACTCAGAGCCCTCTCTGTGGGCACGCGCACCATCGCCCCAGTCCTAGGCCTTCAGCTGGGTTTTATAAAACCTTCTCACTTTAGGCCTCCGCTGCCATGTGCAAAAAAAAAAAAAAAGGTTCAATCAGTCAATTTCAACTTCTCGCGGGGAAAAAAAAGGCCTTGCAAAGTTGGAATTGATTGACTGAACTTTTTAGTCCCACCCAGTCTGCCGTTACCATCGCAGCCATGCCCACCCAATGGGCCACGCCCACCCAATTGGCCACACCCAGCCAATGGGCCACACCCACCCAGCACTCGACGATGCATAAGTGGGTTTTGGGTTGCAGTTTGGGCACTCAGTCTCTAAAAGGTTCGCCATCACTGGCATAGCCATTAAGGAGTAGGACTGCAGAAACCTAGGCTGAAGTCCACATTTACTCACTGGATGATTGGGGCAAAGACATTTTCTGAAAAGAGTTATATTATTTCAGGTATATAACCATTTTTGCTATGAATAGAAATCGAGTGGATTCTATAATGGCAGTTTTTATCCCTAAGCAGCTTGAATGGGGAGATTCAATTTCTTCTATTATTGTAATTTTTTTTCTTATTTCCTATGGCGTGAAAATGATTTTTTTTGACAATCCCTATTAAAGCTGTGCGCCCTTCATTGTGCCTTTTGAAACGATTCCATTTGGGAATGCTTATATCTTTTTTTAAGCACATATTTGGAGAGCCGGTGATCCTGTGAAACTCAGATTCACTTAACTGTTTTTTTTTTCTTTTAAAGTTTAGTTTTTAAATATTTACTTTAAAAAGGTTTGATTACAGTATAATATGTGTTATCCAGTCCAATTTTTAGCACTATACATATAGTTATCGTAAATTAAACCCTGATTTAAATAAATCCTAAAGGAGGAGATTTTTCCCTAAAAAGTCAGTCTTACATCAATTAAAAAAACTGAGATTTGAAAGAATTCACATAATCATGGTAAGAAACATATGGTTTAAGCAATTTTGGCCCCATGATATATAAAACAGGTTTGCGAGTTAGAGTGTTGTGTGAACACAGCTAATTATGGCTTATTTAGAAAATCACGGTTAGGCAAATAGCAGGTAAACATTATGTTGAATCCACCAAGTGTTCTTCTATTATTAGTTTCTAAATATTCCTGTCAGTTACTGTCACCAACTGACAGTATCAGCAACAGACAGGAGGTCCTTGGCTACCCAGTCAATTGCTAATTTAAGATTGTATGCATTTTTTTTAAAAGGTCTGCCAAAGGTTTCATTTGTGAGATAGGGGAACACATTTTCAAAGTTGTGGTAATGTATTTCTTACTGAAACATGTCATCTTTCTTTTCATAATGTTTGGAATAGCTTAGCTTAGTTTTACTCAGGGCTTTTTTTCTCGGAGAAAAGGTGGCGGAACTCAAACCTGGCCACGCCCTCATCAAACCCTAGGACCGCCCCTTTAGAGAACAGGAATGCAAGTAAAATTTGGGAGGGGCTATTTCCGGTGTGGGAGGGGCTATTTCCGGTGCGGCCGGCCCGGAAAAAGGTGCCGGAACGCGGTTCCGCCGCGTTC
>NW_015397151.1:3228-7587 GCF_001527695.2 Protobothrops mucrosquamatus
AAAAGGTGGCGGAACTCAAACCTGGCCACGCCCTCATCAAACCCTAGGACCGCCCCTTTAGAGAACAGGAATGCAAGTAAAATTTGGGAGGGGCTATTTCCGGTGTGGGAGGGGCTATTTCCGGTGCGGCCGGCCCGGAAAAAGGTGCCGGAACGCGGTTCCGCCGCGTTCCGGCTGAAAAAAAGCCCTGGTTTTACTTGAGCAAGCTTGCACTGTAAGCATAAGGCCGCCACCACTTTTTATTACAAGGCTTAAATTCATTAAACAAAATACACTGCTGGCCGAAACTATTTTCTATGGAACAGATCAGTTCCTCGAAAAGAAAAGTCTGTCTGGCTCTAAGTAATTTTAAAGTGCTTTTCTAAGAATTCATGGTTTGTTGACTGTTGTACATATTTGATGGGGATGGCATGGCTACAGGTAGTTCTTAACTTACAACAGTTCTTTTAGTTCAACGTTACAATAAAGTTACAACGGCACTGAAAAAAAGTGACTTGTGATTATTTTTCACAATTACAACCATCGCCGCATCCCCATGGTCACGTGATCAAAATTCCAGACTCATATTTATGACGGTTGCAGTATCTTGGGAATCATGTGATCACTTTTTGTGAACTTCTAACACACAAAGTCCACGGGGGAAGCCAGATTCACTTAAAAACCCTGCTACCGACACAACTACTGCAGTGATTCACTTAACAACTGTGGCAAGAAAAGTTGTAAAATGGGGCAAAATTCAACAACTATCTTACTTAGCAACAGAAATTTTGGGCTCAGTTGTGGTCGTAAGCCGAGGACTCGCTGTATTGTGTTGCTTTTCTGGTCAGCAGAGAGAAATAGCAGGCACAAAATGTTCCAATTTTCTTGCCTTTACAGCATGTGTGTGATCTTTACCCCTCACACTTAATGGTAAGAAGAATAAAGAGTCTTGACTGATATAGGAACAGATGAAATCTTGACAGACTCATTAGCATATTGAACTAAGCACTCCCTGGCTGTACACCATTTTTCCCCTCATTATCTGGTCGATACTGAACAAGAATGGAATATTTTCTAAGTGGGGCTCCTATAAACATTGCTGAACAAAAATGTCAGTTAACATAACCAATGGTAAGAATCTGAAGTCATAATTCAGCTACAGTGGGAGGATCACAGATTCCCCACTGCAGATCCATTGAAGTGTGATCAGAAGATCTCATTTAGACTGATGCATCACATATTTTACATGCTCAAAAGTTCAAAGTGCAATATTTTCACCTTTATTTCCCCCTATTTCTTTTCTTCCCGGCCCTTGTGTGTTTCTGGATCATCATCACAATCATCAACATCCTTTTTCCTTCTTCAACTTCTTCTGCCTACTTTCACAAACTATAAAATAATAATAATAATAATAATAATAATAATAATAATAATAATAATAATAATAATAATAATAATAGTTGTTGTTGTTGTTGTTGTTGTTGTTGTTGTTGTTTGCCAACAACATTCAAACTTTTTACAAGAATATTGGCAAATTCAGTATTCAATCATCTGATGGAAAACAGTCTGTATCCGGTAGAACAAAAAGGAAATTATAAAAAATCAAGAGGAACAAAAGATCAGCTGCTCATTGACAAAATGGTACTTAAAAATGCAAAACGACGGAAAACAAACTTAAATATGGCATGGATTGATTACAAGAAGGCATTCGACTCATTACTCCATAGCTGGATTAATGCGTGTTTGCAAAACTTTGGAATCAGCAAAAATATCTGTACATTTTTGAAAGCAAATATGCAAAAATGGAAAACAGCCCTAACAGTAAATGGGAAGAACATTGGTGAAATTAACATCAGACAAGGAATTTTCCAAGGGGACTCATTTCACCACTTCTGTTCAACATTGCATTAATTCCATTGACAATAATCTTACGAAACACAAAACTGGGATATTACATCTCAAGCCAGCATGGCAAGATAAACCATCTGCTGTACATGGATGATTTAAAACTGTATGCGAAAAGCCACACTGAACTTGAATCAATATTCAACGCAGTCCAACTATTTAGCAGCAACATCAAAATGAACTTTGGACTTGGAAAATGTGCTGTACTATCCATGCAACAAGGAAAAATGGCAAAAATAGAAGGAATAGAACTGGGAAATGGAAGTATTGTGAAAGCACTAGCAAAGGATGATGGTTACAAATACCTAGGCATATTGGAAGCAGATAACATCTTGAATGGAAAAGTCAAAGAGTCAATGCAAAAGGAATACATCAGGAGAGTCCGCAAAATTTTAAAATCAAAGCTGAATGCTGGAAACATAATTAAAGCCATTAATACATGGGCAGTCCCAGTGATACACTACCCAGCTAGCTTAACTGGAAAACCCAGACCAGAAAATGCACCATGTTCTACATCTACTAAGTGACATCGACAGGTTGTACCTGCCAAGAAAAATAGGGGGCAGAGGACTATTGCAAATCCACCAAACTGTAGAAGAAGAAAAAACGAAGTTTGAATGACTATGTGAATCAAAGTACAGAAAAACTGCTGCAGGCTGTGAAAACAGAGAGCATTATAAAAATAACAGAAACAAAGGCAGAATATAAGGAAAAACGGCTGGATAACAAATTAAATAGATGGAAAACCAAAGCTTTGCATGGACAGCATTTGAAAAATGTTGAAGGAAAATGTGATAACAACTTGACATGGGCATGGCTTAAGATGGGAACCATCAAGAAAGAAACAGAAGACTTAATACTGGCTGCTCAAGAACAGCACTACAAACTAATGCCATGAAACTGAAGATACAAAAATCCACTGACAATCCAAATTGCCGACTTTGCAATGACAAAGTTGAAACTGTTTCACACCTAATTTGTGAGTGCAGCAAAATCGCGCAAACTGATTACAAATCTAGACATGACCGAGTTGCTAAATTAATCCACTGGGCACTGTGTAAAAAATATGACCTGCCTGTGTCTGAAAAGTCGTGGGAACATAGGGTGGAAAAAGTTGTTGAGAATGAGAGGATGAAGATCTTGTGGGACTTTCGAATACAGACAGATCGCCATTTGGAACACAATACGCCGGATATTGCAGCTGTAGAGAACCGAAGTGTACAGCTGATTGATATCGCTGTACCAGGAGATGCCAGAGTCGAAGAAAAAGAACTGGAAAAAATTATGAAATATCGCGACCTGGCCATCGAAACTGCGCAATTATGGATGAAACGTGTAACAGTGGTATCCATTGTCATCGGGGCACTGGGAACTATGTCCAAAAATTTTGCAAAATACATCAAGAAACTGCAGCTTCCTGCAATAACTCCAGCAATGTTACAAAAAACTGTGCTACTCGGAACATCTTATATTTTAAGGAGGTACCTGGTTGACACCTAGGATGCTGGTAGCAACCCGTGTCAACCATCAGCGCCAGCCAATTTGAATGTTCAGTTGACTGAGGTTCATGTTTAATGAATAAATAATAATAATAATAATAATAATAATAATAATAATAATAATAATAATAATAATAATAATAATAATAAAGTTGGAAGGGACCTTGGAGATCATCTAGTCCAACACTCTGCTCAGGCAGGAAACCCTATACCATTTCAGCCAAATGCCTGTCCAGTCTCTTCTTAAATCTTCCAGTGTTGGAGCATTCACAGCTTCTGGAGGCAGGTTGTTCCACTGATTAATTGTTCTCACTGTCAGGAAGTTTCTCCTTAGTTCTAGGTTGCTTCTCTCTTTGGTTAGTTTCCATCCGTTGCTTCTTGTCCTGCCTTCAGGTGCTTTGGAGAATAGCTTGACTCCCTCTTCTTTGTGGCCAATATCTTTGAGATATTGGAACACTGCTATCATATCACCCCTAGTCCTTTTCTTCATTAGACTAGACATACCCAATTCCAGCAACCGTTCCTTATATGTTTTAGTCTCCAGTCCCCTGATCATCTTTGTTGCTCTTCTCTGTACTCTTTCTAGAGTCTCCACATCTTTTTTACATTGTGGTGACCAAAACTGGATGCAGTATTCCAAGTGTGGCCTTACCAAGGCATTGTAAAGTGGTATTAACACTTCACGTGATCTTTTTTTTTCAAATATAAATTTTTATTATTTTCATCTTAAAAAAAAGCACATCACAAATACATCACAGTGTAAAAACCCTACCCCCCACCCCCCACCCCCGGACTTCACAAACCTAATCCCAGGATACTATTCAACTAAAAGTAAACTAGTATTAATATCCCTAACTCCACAAAATATTATTCTACATAAGTAGGTGAAATATATATATAAAAAAAAAAAAAAAGAAAAAATTTTATCTAAAAACCTAAATTATATTCCACCATTCTATGCTTATTTTGAATATAA
>NW_015397151.1:11891-12944 GCF_001527695.2 Protobothrops mucrosquamatus
AGGCCGAAGGTATTTGATTATTCTTGTCCAAATATTCCAGTAGATTTACAATTTGCCTGATATTATTCTTCATGTATCTCCCAGATATGAAACCAGTTTGATCATCATGTATATAATGTTGCAATATCTGCATCAATCTATTAGCCAAAATTTTTGCAAAAATTTTGTAATCCACATTCAACAAGGAGATAGGTCTATAGTCTTTAAGTTCCAAAATTTCTTTGTCGTCCTTCGGTATCAGAGATATAAAGGCTCTTGTCCAACACTTCACGTGATCTTGATTCTATCCCTCTGTCAATGCAGCCTAGCACTGTGTTGGCTTTTTTGGCAGCTGTAGCACACTGCTAGCTGCTTGCTCCCTCGATCTGACAATCCTATTATTTATCATTTCTCTTCCAACTTTAATTTGCCATATTGTCTGTACAATGTTATAAATCAGATGAACAGCATTTTAGTGATTTGTTCAAAAGAGAACTCCAGCCAATCATTCTCTTGAAACTTCTTTCCAGCATCACTATTAAACAATCAGCTTGTGAACCTGAACCAACTTGAATGACAAGCTGCTGCAGGGCATTAAATATCTGGCCACCCTATTGGTGTGTAATGCAAGTGGAGCCACTGATAACATTTTGTCTACATGGGCACAATCTCTAATTCACCCTTCCTCTAATATATGGGCATTTAAAGCAAACTGGCAAGATGTTAAAATGATGACATGTATGCAATGATGTTAGGATTGAAATCAGTGTTTTTCAAACTTGGCAACTTTAAGCTGCGTGGACTTCAACTCCCAGAATTCCCAAGCCAGCATGTAGATTTTAATAATAATAATAATAATAATAATTTAATTTATGTACCGCCCTTCTCCCGTAGGACTCAGGGCGGTGCACAGCATATTAAAACAGATACAAACAAAATACATCAAAAAACAAAAAAACCCCATAAAACCAAATTAAAAGCCAAATATTGGAAGCTGTGTGTCAATTAAAATTTTCTTAAAATCATCCCTACCTAAAATCCTCCCTAGGTCAGGCCCGCTTGCTGGAAAAGCCA
>NW_015397152.1:0-2054 GCF_001527695.2 Protobothrops mucrosquamatus
CTTGTCTTTTACGGGCCTAAATTATTCGAAGGCTGAATTTAGAGAACAATTGTTGGAGAATTTAGCTGCTATATCTCTGTATGATATGCAGGAACGCCGTTTCTGGTTTACAGACACAGGATAGAGAGAAAGAAGAGGGTACACGGGAGGGGGGGCATTCACAGGTTTTCTCCTCCTGGCTAGATTAAATTATGGGGGGGAAAATGTGTTTTAAGGAAGTGAATTGCCGTAAAAATATTACCTCATGTTCCAGACGCATTAACTCATGGAATGTCCCAAAACCGGGTGAGATAAACCCTTATTGCTCTTGCATACAACCTTTTTTACCTCTGTTGTCGGGTGCGAGGGTGTCTGATTGTGTGTGCACTGCTCTGTAAATGGGTCTAGGACAGCTCGCCACAGCCAGCTGCCGTGGCACAACTCATCGTGGGACAAGAGTTACAGTAATAATATGGAAGAAATGGTGGAAGAGAATCCTTAAAGTAAGGATGCCAAAAGAGGGACAAAATTTGAATGGCAAAAAATGTAAATTATTTTAAATAATTAAATTGAATTGAATCCCAAGGCAAGTTGGCCACGGCCACTTGGCCACAGCGAGTTGTCCTATTCCACTGTAAACAATAGTTTGTTGACAAGCAGCGGTATACAAACCAGCCTTCAAGATCAATGAAGAGAAACTCTTTTAACTAGGGGTTCTTTAGATCTTAGGAACAAATTTACGTAGACGACGTTGCAGTTCATAACTTTTGCTGGCATGTGGGGGGAAAAAAAAACTCATTTCAAGCCACTGAGAAGTCAACCAGGATGGAACCTGGTTACCAAGATTATTGTAAGCCCCTGCTGCAGAAAAAAAAATTAGCCTTTTGCTTCAAGGTAAAATATTAGGTCAGCAAGATCAAACAGAGAATTAATTCATATCTTGAGATGTGCTGTGCTCTATTACAGTTTAATGCCCCTTGCGTTCTGCTCGGTAACCTAAATCCAATTATTATCGTCCTGTTTATTGCCTCGTGGGCTGATATTCTGGCAGCTGATATGACAATCCATCCATTTTACTCACGATGCCCTTTATTGCAAAACTTTATTCTACATTTCTTGGAATGTACTATTATAAAGAATTTTATCTAGATATAGATATAGAATTAAACGTGAATCACTCTTATCAGAATCCCTGAGACTTAAAAGGGCTCAGCGACGAAGAATGGATTGTGCTGTTTTTTTTTAAAAAAAAATAAATTGCAAAGAGATTATCTCGGATAGGAATTCAGGCTGGAAGTCCATATAATGACCTTAGTATATGCTGGCTAAAAATATCAAAAAGAGTACAAGGCAAATTCAGCTTTTTTTAAAAAAACAACAAAAAACAAAAAACGGATAGTTTACAGTGGAGAAATTGTCTGGGTCTTCCATTTATTGCTCCCGATTATCAGTGAAATTTAGAAGTGCTTATATATGCATTTCTTGGAAAGCAAATGAAGAGATCAAGCACACCAATCTCATGCAGGTTTACTCAAAAGTAAATTACCTGTGCTTCACCCAAAAGGCCTTTTAATGGAAAAGTAATTTTGATGTATTTGTACTAGAAAGAGGCCACTTTTTTTTTTTTTACAAATACTTGGATCTGCAGGGCTCCAAGTGCTTTTAAGAAAGCTACAGATGTAATCAACTTAGCAAAGATAGAAAACATTTGTAGCTTGGGTGGAAGATGGTGGTGATGGTTGATTCTCCAAGTTTGTTGTTTAGCTTCCCAACGTTTCATCACCAGCTGGGTGACATCCTCCTGCTTCCGTTCTTCTCCACTTTTATTGATCTCATGTGGTCAATGGGTCCTGTGACTGACTCTCCATGACTTGTTACATGCCGTGTGACCGGCTGGTGATGTTCATGTGAAGGTCACCAGGTGAGATCAATAAAAGAGAAGAAGGAGGAGAAGGAGGAAGAGGAGAAGAAGAAGAAGAAGAAGAAGAAGAAGAAGAAGAAGAAGAAGAAGAAGAAGAAGAAGAAGAAGAAGAAGAAGAAGAAGAAGAAGAAGAAGAAGAAGAAGAAGAAGAAGA
>NW_015397152.1:3915-7586 GCF_001527695.2 Protobothrops mucrosquamatus
AAGTTGTAGATCAGACAGGAACATGGCCCCCATTTCACGTAAGGTGTCCTCATTAACCTCAACGTCCTCCTACTAACCCCACAAAAGAGGAAAGGACTCACAAGTCCAACTTGAAGGTCAATGTCGGTTTCACAGATAATTTAGGACCTTCAGTGTATCTCCTGCCTAACCATGAGTGTTTCCTGATTCTGTTTCTCCAGCCTGGTGCTCTCTTGTTAATTTGAAGTTTGCTTGCTGGGATATGAATAGGTAACTGCAGTAGAAGACAACAGGCAGGTTCCAGTTTCAGGGAGGCTACCTTAAATTGTCCTGCCTTGCAATAAACAAAGTTATCTTCTGTCTGGTTGAAAACTAGGAGTTCTCCAGAGTCCCCTCTGAAAATATCGGATCATGGAACTGCATCTCTCTCTTTTTTTAGCATTTCCCATTATTTATAATGTGTTTTCTTTTTTTTTTTTAGTGTACAGTTTTGCATGTGTGTTCTCTAAGGAACGGCTTGTGAAATTTGAATTATGTATTTGCGTATTTTACAACGTTGTGGTGTTTATAAGGAATGTTGGGGTGGGTGGAAAGTCTTCTGGAAAAGAATGAGTGGGTATATTGTTTGCTTTTAATAAGATTTGTTGGGGGGGAAAAAGCAAAACGCCTCTCGCGTCATGCTTTAATTTCTGTTATGCGTTAAAATATGAAACTATTATTATTTTGTTTTGTTTTTTACATCCTAGTCCTTTGGGCTTTTGTTTGTTTTGTAACGAGAGTTCTTCCTTAACTGTGGGTAAAACAATGTAACGGATAAAACTACAAATGACCAAATATGTAAAATGGAATATTCTAATTTGGCATTGTTTTTGTCACATTGGAAAAGAATGACAGGATATTGAATGCAATATTGAATGGAAAATTAAAAGATTTTGAAAAGACGATGAACGATGAAACTATATTTTTTATTAAAACCCCTCAGTTATAATAATGAAGTGCTGTTTTACATCATGTGTACATTTTATTTATAACTATACATACATGTGCGTACATTTATTTTCTACTACTTATGAATGCTACTCATTCATCATTCAATCAATCAATCAATCAATCAATCAATCAATCAATCAATCATTCAGCAGGTTTTCAACCCAGGGATGACTCCTAGACAATATTTATTTTAATTTTGTCATACCAAAAATAACCGTGCCATCCAAATTTTAATCCATGACCTTCTAATTCAAATAGCCTCTTATTCTGGAGGTTCACCCACTCTTTTAGCCAAACAACAAGCATCAAAATATAGTTTCAAATCTGGTAAACCCAACTTCTCTCTTTCCTTAACATTTTGCAGTAGTTTGTATCTACACAATGGGGAAGATTGCCCTTCTGATCTAAAGGATTAGATTATGGAAGACTGTCTATAATCCTATTTAAGATGGATTATGGCGTGTGGGTAATATTACCTGGAAGTATCAAACATAATCAAAGCCCCTTGTCAGTCAACAGGGATGCTGCTTTACCACCAACTTATCATGTGCCTAGGAGCCAAAATGTTTTATAGATGGCACTTTGCCACCAGAAAAGTTAGCAAAAATGTTTAAAAATATGTCGGATAGGTGTTACTGGTACTATCATCTATCATGTTACGTCTACAGAGCATGGCATCTAAAACCACACGATCTCGAACCTTTAAATCCTTGTTTAAAGGCAACATCTGGAAGGCTTTTTTAATGGCACCTCATTAACTTCTGCTTCAGCCCTTAGGAAGCTTAAGGTTAAGATGTCAGCCTTTCAACGGGAAAACACAATAGTGTAATCAAATTATTTGCATTAATATCCACCTGCTGAAAAAGAGACGGGTTAGGAGAAAAGAAAAGCTTATTCTTGTCTCCATTGATGTGCACCTGAATTGATGGCCTGCTCAGAAGTAAACCTGGTTGAACTGCAAAATGATGTTGTCTCCAATGTATAGTTAGAGGTTCTCAGCTAAGGCCTTCTTCAGCTTCCAAACATCTTTGGAAATCTATACTACAACACAGCAGAGACAGATAAGTAGCAATGGATGATAGGCATCCATAAGGTAAGTTAGCTTGCCAAAAAAGCCAACACAGTGCTGGGCTGCATTAACAGAGGGATAGAATCAAGATCACGTGAAGTATTAATACCACTTTACAATGCCTTAGTAAGGCCACACTTGGAATACTGCATCCAGTTTTGGTCACCACGATGTAAAAAAGATGCTGAGACTCTGGAAAGAGTACAGACAAGAGCAACAAAGATGATTAGGGGACTGGAGGCTAAAACATATGAGGAACGGTTGCTGGAATTGGGTATGTCTAGTTTAACGAAGAGAAGGACGAGGGGGGACATGATAGCAGTCTTCCAGTATCTCAGGGGCTGCCCCAAAGAAGAGGGAGTCAAGTTATTCTCCAAGGCGCCTGAAGGCAGGACAAGAAGCAACGGATGGAAACTCATCAAGGAGAGAAGCAACTTAGAACTAAGGAGAAACTTGCTGAATGTTAGAACAATTAACCAATGGAACAACCTGCCTCCAGAAGTGGTGAATGCTCCAACACTGGAAGTTTTTAAGAAGAGACTGGACAGCCGTTTGTCTGAAATGGCATAGGGTTCCCTGCCTGAGCAGGGGGTTGGACTCGATGACCTCCAAGGTCCCTTCCAACTTTATTATTATTATTATTATTATTATTATTATTATTATTATTATTATTATTATTATTATTATTATTATTATTATTATTATTATTATTATTAAGAACTGGACCTTCGCCTCACAGCTGATCAGCTCCAGCTGTGATAGAGAAAAACCTGAGGGCATCTACTCCATTCTGGTGTCCTCCAGATGTTTGGTAATGCAGCTTTTTCATTAGCTGCTTCTAAGCTGGCCTCCTTGGTTTGATGCTCTTCATGAGCCATCACGTCCTGATTAATGGACAACAAAGTTGCATTACCAACATCTGGTGGGTACCAGATTGGAATAGATGCCCGCAGGTTTTTCTCTGGTCAGCTCTGAGTCGAAGGTCCAGTTGTTGAGCTAATTTACCTTATGGATGCCTAACATCCATTGCTACTTATCTACCTCTGTGGCGTTATAGTATAGATTCCCAAAGACATTTGGAAACTGAAGAAGGCCTTAGCTGAGAACTTCTTTAACCACACAAACTCACTGAAGACAACCTCATTTTGCTCGTGAAGAACATCAAACGGAGGACGACAGCCTAGAATCAGCTGATGAAAAGGTCTATATCAGGGATAGGCAATCTTAGCTCTTTTACGACTTGTGGACTTCAACTCCCAGAATTCCTGAGCCAGCATGGCTCTGCGTGGAAACCTCTCCCTTTCCCCTCAGCATGGCTGGCTCAGGAATTCTGGGAGTTGAAGTCCACCAGTCATAAAAGAGCCAAGGTTGCCTACTCCTGGTCTATATCTAAGCTTTATAAAAAGCCTTTTCATCAACTGTATAGAAGTCATGCTTTAAAAAAAAAAACCTTGAGTATTCATGCATTTATCTTCCTAGCTATATTTTATTACTCCTTTCCAATCAAGAAACTGTTGACACGGTGTTTTCCGCTCTCTAGTATCTACAATTTGACGTCATTACAGTTGTCACGTTGGCCTTCCCTACCTAGGCACCTGGTTATTATGGTGATTTCTGCAAATAAAATAAAGTC
>NW_015397153.1:0-1607 GCF_001527695.2 Protobothrops mucrosquamatus
ACAGGGATGAAGTGTCCTGTTTCTTGTTCTCGGGAGGAAATTATAGCCACACATATATCCGGGATTCCTATTCGGTTTCAGCCCTTAGACAGCAAGTGAGTCCAGATCAATAGGAAAAAAATATGGACTGTGATGCCAGGTTCTCTTGAACATATTATTTTAGGATTAGAGCAACAGAGTAGTGTGTCTTGAGACCACATACACAGCTCATTGTTTTTCTGGGCTATGATTTTGGGGGATGTAAACCCAGAAGTAGAATTTAAAATAAATAACGACAAATATAAATGTATTACACTTGCTTGCTGCCCGACTTCATGACTCTGGCTCAGAATGCCCTCTTTATGCTTCCATTTTGACATCATGTGAATCCATTCACAAATACTATAGATAGTTCTGCTGTGGCTCCATCCTAGTGGTGATTAAAACAGATAATACCTATGCCACACTTTTTTTCTTCTTGAATGGGTTGATAGGTATTTTATTCTCCTTATACTCTTTGGGTTGCATTGTTTATCATTATGTTTTTTCCTGGATTTTTTTTAGAAACATTGAACAATTGTTTGCTTGTCTTCAGAGTCTTCCCAGGATAATATTACTTCCTTTTCAAACATACTCTGTTCCATTAATATTTCCCATCACATTCCAGCCACGCTAAGCCAATCTGATAAATTCTTATTATCTTTTTTTCTTTGGATTCCCTTAACATAAGTTTTACTTTTTAAAGTTTTTCCCCTAATTCTATAAGCCCAGGTTTTCTTAATCTTAATTACCGGTACATTTTGTATTTGGATGAAGCTGCTTTGGCTTTTTCATTCTCTTTGCTTGCGTGTGTGTATCTTCGAGAGTCTGTTTCATGTGATTTGACCTGAATTGTTTATTGTTACATTACTATGCTGTTACTCAGCACAACCTTGAGTTTGCTAAATTGTTTTTTTCCCCATTAGGCCACTGTTTTCTATGCCATCTTAAAGCTTCCTTGGTGTTGGCACTAACCAAAACTCTCTTACATTCTGCCTGGGAAAGCAGTGAAAAGGAATTGACAATTTAAGTGGAAAAAATGGTTAAAAATGACAGTTTATTTACTATAGTTGTGGCCTTTGGTCCATCAAATTAGTAGTATTGTTATGAACAGTGCTTTGTTTCATTCTTCCCAATACCCAGCTATAGATTTCATTATTATTCCCATTTTGCAGATAGGAAACAGCAGGTAGAAACTGTAGACTTGCATAATAACTTTCAGTAATATTTCCCCTAAGCCCTCACAGAATTCTGAGCTCTGTTAAAGCAGGATTCCTAATCAGAGATATGGAAGATGCAAGTCTGAGAGTATATAATCTGACAGGGTAAAACCATTCAAGTTCAATAAGCTTTACTTCCACTTTACTCTGATGTGACCTGGAGAGCATCACTGGCTTAGAGAAAGCATATATATTTTTGGTTTTCCTTCATGTTTGAAAAGAACACAATCTAATAACCCCAAACAAATTAATTTGCAAGTTTTCTTTATGAAAGGGTAGATAAGAAGAAGGAACTTGGAATAGGTCAGTGATGGCGAACCTTTTAGAGACCGAGTGCCCAAAAACTGGCCCCGCCCCCGCTCCACTCCC
>NW_015397153.1:3475-7585 GCF_001527695.2 Protobothrops mucrosquamatus
TTCAGATGTGAGTCAAATTTCCATCACAGGGGAACAATGTCACCTCTTAGGTACAGTATCGCAGAGGACTTTTATGTGTGTTTGGTTGCATGTGTGTTTATGGTAAATGTATGTTATCCTGTTATGTGGGGATGAGGGCACACATCTCTGTTGGCTGAAGCTGTATAGGTGGGCAAAGGGAAGTTGAGTGTGTGTATGTAGGAGTGTGTATATTTGTGTCTGAGAGAAAGAGATCTAATAATATTGTGCAGTGCAGTCTTCATCAATAGAACTTATAAATTTTCCAGTAATGGGATGCTTGCTCTTTAATAAATGTGTTTATAAATATCTGTTTTGATTATATTCTTTAAAGGAGCAGTGTAACTTTTTAGTTGCTTGGATTACACTCTCATGAAAAGGCAGTGATCATACTGATAGAAGTAATATAACCCTAACCCTAAAGAAAGCAAGATGATGAATATTTTTTTCTAAATTATCTCCTGCTTTAGCATCTGTAAAAATACAGACATGCTTCTTCCTGGTCAATTTATTTTTGTAGCATTTGGATTCAGGTTGACTTTGTTTCAACACAAAATAGCTCTTAACTCTCCAAATTCATTTACTTGGTCAATTATAAAACTTCATCAAGCATACCATTAAATATAAAACCATTATTAAAAACAATAAGGATCAATGCCATTCCTTCTGCAAGGAAGGAAGAACTTAGACCAGGGAAAAATTACAGATAATCTGTGATTTACAACAGTTCATTTAGTGACTGTTCAAAGTTACAACACTGAAAAAAGGGACTTATGACCATTTTTCACACTTACGACCATTGCGGCATATTCATAGTCACTTGATCAAAATTCAGACACTTAGCAGCTGCTTCATATTTATGACGGTTGCAGTGTTGGAGGTCATGTGATCAGCTTTTGCAACCTTCTGATAAGCGAAATCAATGGGGAAGCCAGATTCACTTAACAACAGTGTTACTAATTTAACAACTGCAAAGATTCCCCTAACAACTGTGGCAAGAAAGGTTGTAAAATGGGGCAAAACTCACTTAACAAATGTTTCACTTGGCAGCATAAATTTTGGGCTCAATTGTGATCGTACCTTGAGGACTACCTGCATTCTACTGTTCTATAGATTACCATAGGTAATGACTATGAACTCAGTTGTTGTTTTTTTAAATCAGGATGGCTATCGGAGATTTGGGGTTGTTGAAACAGGATCAACATGCTTTTGAAAGATCAAGGAGTCCTGCATCTTCAGTCTGGGAAAACCGACTGGGTAAACAGTAGCAGATGATTATTAGTGTTTGTAGGATTCCAGAGATACAGAGTCAACAAAACCATATCAGCAAAATATCCTGGAACTGTTTGTTCCAGTATGTTGGGAATGTTACCTTAGGATAACAATTCAGTGAAAGCTCATTCCTACTTTATTTAATAGATTCTACATACTCTGAAAGCAGAATTCAGAACACAGAATTCTGTACCATCCCTTCATTCCCCTAAAATGGGGTGAGTCATCTATTTTCCCTTTCCCATATTTAGCTGGCCAACTAACAGGCTATTTGTGAGCCTTTTATGAGTGGAATAGATAGATAGATAGATAGATAGATAGATAGATAGATAGATAGATAGATAGATAGATAGATAGATAGATAGATAGATAGATAGATAGATAGATAGATAGATAGATAGATAGATAGCCTTTATTGTCATTTTTTAATGTGGGCACAATGGCACACATTAAAAATGAAATTTAGTTGCTTGGTCTCAAAGTTTACACATACATAACACACATTTAAACATTCTATATACAACATATGTATAGACCTACACCCTTACATTTCAGGAACATATAAATATTAATCACTGTCCATCTTGAATACATAACAAAAGGAGGAAGCTTGAGAGTTCACAAGGGCGATGCTGTATGGAACAAATGTGGCTAAATCTGGATGTTCTGCTTCGGATACCACGGAGCCTTCTCCCAGAAGGTAACAAGGAAAACAGGTCCTGAAGAGGATGTGTAACGTCCTAGACAATCTTGCAGACCCTGCTCAAGCAATACTTATGTGCTATGTCCTGGATGGAAGGGAGGGAACTGCCAATAATATTTTCAGCCATCCTTACCACTCTCTGCACCGCTTTCATGTCTGAAGCAGTGATGCTTCTAAACCAGACTGATGCTGTATGACAGGATGCTCTTGATCGTTCCTCTGTAAGGATAGGGGAAGGAAGATGTGCTTTTCTCATGCAACACAGAAAATGCAGGCGTTGCTGTGCCTGCTTCACCAGTGTCTCGCTGTTGAGTGACCAAGCCAGCCCACTCGTTAGCTGCACACCCAGGAATTTGATGCTGGCAATCATCTCCACAGGTGAATCATGAATGCATAGAGAAGTGTGGTTATGTCTGCCTTTTCTGAAATCGACAATGATCTCTTTGTTTTTTCCAGTATTTAAAACTAGGAGAGAGAAACATTAGCATTTTGACTTTATTACAGGTAGTCCTCGACTTACAATAGTTTACTCAATGACCATTCAAAGTTACAATGACACAGAAAATAATGACTTATGACCGTTTTTCAGAATTACGACTGTTGCAGCATCTCCATGGTCACATGATCGAAATTCAGGCACTTGGGCACTGACTCATATTCCGTAACTGAAATCTATTGAGGAAGTCTCAGCAATAAATTGAGAACCAGTATATATTTATAATTTATAATTTGCTTCTGTTTAGAAGATCACCAGCCGTAGTCAGCATCTTCTTACTGATCTACCTATTCTGAGGCAAGAGATATGAATAAGAGATTTTTCTCTCAAATGATGTTTGTGCAATGTGTTGGTGTATACAAGGAGTCCAGAAACCAACATAAGCTAATGTTTTGGAAATGGATAGAAAGTTTAAGCCTTCTGTTTGGATGAGTGGATTGGGAGAATGAAAGACAATTATTAGTTTAGCATATAAGAAGAGGCTGGGACTTCGAGAATTTCCTTTTGAAAAAGGTACCAATCTGATTCTTTTGAAAAATATTACGTGATAAGTAATTTTAGAGTGTCTTACTTGAAATGCTTTATTTCCAAAGATAGTCTGTTTCTCTTGCTTTCATCATCATGGATTAAAGTTTACAAAAATGTAGAAAGTATGTAAAATTGTAAAAAGCACTATAAATGGACTTTAAAGAAACAGCATTTACTTTACTGATTTGGTTTTTAAGTGTGCCTCTTCCTCCTTCAAAGTTGATCTTAAATTTTCACCTGAGAAGAATGTTCATAATTAAGACTTTTACAGGAGAATTTGGCACAAGAATCTGTATCCTTGAAAATTATATACGAACCACTTTCAAGAATCTACTATCTTAATAAACGAATCAGTTACAGCTGTGAAGCCTGTTATCAGTGTCTTTGTGGATGAATTTAAAATTAAAGAATGAGGTCACAGAACCTTGCAGATAAGATTTTAGAACATGGTTGCCTGTCTTTCAGTCCATTCCTCCATGAAGCTCCAGAGAAGAAGAGCTAGGTGATGTTAGGCAGTCCTCCAAGATTAAAAAACAAGTATGCACTGGCCAGCAACAATGGCATTGTATAATGGAGTACATGCACACTCACAGTCTGAGATGTGGTAGGTTAGCTCCTCTTGCTATCTCAAGTGTGGTCCCTGCTGCGAAAACCTCCCACAGTCTTGTGGGGTGAAGAGGTTTGTCATTGCCACCATCCCTGTTAGTAAAATAAAATAAAATAAAATAAATCTCTGTCTTCCTTTATTCCAAAGAAGACGAGCATTCCTGCTCTTTCAGAGCTAACAAAAGGGCCAGGATGTGCTATAAGCTAAATTTCCAGTTAGAATGAGATTACTGATTTCGGAAAAGAATGCAAATTATTTGCAGTGGATATTAATATTTGAGGAACCCGTTTACCATCAAAAGGACAATGGGGAAAGAAAGAAGGAAATTCAGATTATTGTTAGCAGCAAAGGGCTTTTAACAGCTCACCCGAGAAAGGGGGAAAACCCTGCTCCTGATTGGTTGAATTTGGTTTGAATTTCCAAGAGTTTGGTGGTCTGTTCCCTTTGTTTAGATCAGGGGTGTCAAACTCGCAATGTCACGTGACA
>NW_015397153.1:14361-15956 GCF_001527695.2 Protobothrops mucrosquamatus
TCCCACAGATTAGGCCTCCTCAGGGTGCCGTCGGCCGGACAATGCCGGCTGGTGACCCCCAGGGGGAGAGCCTTCTCTGTGGCAGCTCCTACCCTATGGAATGAGCTGCCCCCTGACCTCCGTACAATGGGGGACATACGCCTCTTCCGCCGAGCCCTAAAGACCTATCTGTTTCAAGAGGCCGGTCTGGCATAAATCCAAAATTCTAAAATTTTAAATTGGGTATAATTTTATATTATTATAGTGGGTTTTAGGACAGGACAAATAATTTAATTAGTTTTTAATATTTTTAAATATTATGGTATCGCTGTTTTATTAATGTGCCTGTTCACCGCCCTGAGTCCCGCAAGGGAGAAGGGCGGTATATAAATCAAATAAATTGAATTGAATTGAATTTCACCGGTGGACCACAAAGCGTGGAATTCTTTCTCTAACCATGGTTATAGCAATAGCACTTAGACTTAAACACCACCCCGTAGTGCTTTACAGCAGGGGTCCCCAACCCCGAGTCCATGGACCAGTACCGGGCCGCGGCATGGCAGCAACCGGTCCGCACAAACAAGCAAAGCCCCATCCATGGGATGCAGGCAGCACACAAAACCACGCACCCTCCGGTCCACGGATAAACCTCTCTCTGTGGAACCGGTCCCTGTGCCCAAAAGGTTGGGGACCTCTGCTTTACAGCATTCTCTGAATGGTTTACTGCAGGGGTGTCAAACTGCCGGCCCACGGGCTGGACGCATCATCCCAAAACCGCGCCCACCCCATTGCCGGCAATGGAGAAAAAGCTCCGATATGTCGCACGACGTCACGTGACGTCGCGAGTTTGACACGCCTGGTTTACTGTGTCAGCATATTGCCTCCAAATATCTGGCTCCTCATTTTAACCGACCTCAGAGGGATGGAAGGCTAAGTCAGCCTTGAGCAGGTCAGGATCGAACTGTAGACTGTGAGCGGAGTTAGCATACAATACTGCGCCACCAGAGTTCCCCAGGGTTATTTGTCCTTTGGGGGCTGATTTTGTTCTGCTGTTGGTTTTGCTGTACATGAGTTTGTTTTTGAAAGCCACAGGCAGGTCCTTCTGAAAAGGTGAGGGGGGTTGGAATGAGTAAGAAAGCAGGGATAATAAGATTTCCCCTCTGCAGCTTCTGTCTGTTGGCCACAGAGCTTCTTTGTCGCCTCTCTGCAGCTGGAGGGTCATACTTCATGATTTCACGAGCCCTGGGCCCTGAGTTTGGAGGAGCTGTAGGACTCTGCTTCTATCTCGGCACTACCTTTGCTGCTTCAATGTACATCTTGGGGGCTATTGAAATCTTCCTGGTAGGTATTCAGTGCCCCACAGGAGAACCCCTAAGATATAAGCCGGTGTTGTAGTTACGAGGTGTAAGTCCTGTCACTCGGCTACAGCTCCTCTGAGAAGCAGGAGACTGCGGATCGGAGTGTTCTGTCCCCCGTCCGACTCACACCCCCCAACCAGTCAGCCGAGGGCTGAAAAACTGCTCAGCACAGCCAAATACAGATGAACACTTGGCAGCAACTCCGTGGCTGCCTGCCAAGGCTTTTACTGATAACACACTACAAACATACGATAAGTC
>NW_015397154.1:0-1844 GCF_001527695.2 Protobothrops mucrosquamatus
GATTACGTTCCACCCCACCGACTCTTAGCTAAACGTTACGTGAAGGAGAACAAGCGGAAAACAGCAGCGCTTCTTTGAATTGCATCAATCACTCTTTTCACGAAACGAAGCATGCGGGCCTTACCCGCGTACGTTCAGCCTCAACCTGCCGCTTACTCACCCCAGTATAATGATGATCCCCTCTGTGCAGGTGGCTGTCTCTCTCTTCCAAAAATTGGATCAGCCTTAGCAGCAAAAGGAGATAAAGCCACTGTTATGGTTAAGCATAACCTTAAATGCTAGAGGGAACATAATTTGTCTGGTGGGGGTGGGTGGGGAAGTAACATACGGAGGCTTACCGAAAATCTATTTCAGCCACCGTTTCCAGAAGCTCCGTCCTAACCAGCCAATAGGAACAGTTTCTTAGGAGGAGGAGATCAACCAGTAATTGCAGCCCCAAGGAACTATGGCTGCTGCCGCACAAGCCCATGATACAATGCTGAAAAGACAAAGGTTTCATTGCTTTTTTCCAAAGGTGCTTTTTTCACGAGGTACCTGGACTTTGTTCTTATAATAATAATAATAATAATAATAAAGTTGGAAGGGACCTTGGAGGTCATCGAGTCCAACCCCCTGCCGAGGCAGGAACCCTACACCATTTCAGACAAACGGCTGTCCAGTCTCTTCTTAAAGACTTCCAGTGTTGGAGCATTCACCACTTCTGGAGGCAGGTTGTTCCACTGGTTAATTGTTCTAACTGTCAGGAAGTTTCTCCTTAGTTCTAAGTTGCTTCTCTCCTTGATCAGTTTCCCTCCGTTGCTTCTCGTCCTGCCTTCAGGCACCTTGGAGAATAGCTTGACTCCCTCTTCTTTGTGGCAGCCCCTGAGATATTGGAACACTGCTATCATGTCCCCCCTCGTCCTTCTTTCCCTTCTCATCCCAGAAGCTTCTTCAGCTCTGACTGGATGGGAGGGGAATGGAAGGATTTATACTCCTTGCAGACAGCCGGTCATTTGCCTCCTTTTAGAGAGTCGTTGAGGCCACTTGGAGGCTTGTCTGTGTCCTCAGGGTCACCTGAGTGGTGCAAAATGGGTGTGGAGCCTTCTGGCTGCAGGATGTTCAAAAAGCACCTTTGGGACAACCACAACCTGGATGACTGAGAATCTGCACATCTTGCTATGCTCTTTGGGATGAACAGCCTTTGAACGGTGCGGGAGGACGAACGGATTTCCAGAAAACATTGCAGACCACAGGAACAGGACAGAAAACATCCTGCAGCCAGAAGGGCTCCACCATCCACTTGCACCACTCAGTAGTTCGGCAGTTCGAGTCTCACCAGCTCAAGGTTGACTCAGCCTTCCATCCTTCCAAGCTCAATAAAGTGAGGACCCCGATTGTTGGGGGCAACAGGCTGACTCTGTAAACCGCTTAGAGAGGGCTGTAAAACACTGTGAAGTGGTATATATGTCTAAGTGCTAAGTACTATTTCTTCCCTCCCTCCCCCCACTCCTTCCTTCCTTCCCATGGTGGCGCAGTGGTTAGAATGCAGCACTGCAGGCTGACTCTGCCCTCTGCCAGGAGTTCGATCCTGACCGGCTCAAGGTTGATTCAGCCTTCCATCCTTCTGAGGTCGGTAAAATGAGGACCCAGATTGTTGTTGGGGGCAACTTTTGGACCTCTCAGCGGCTTTTGATACTGTGGACCATGGTATCATGCTGCGGCGTCTCGGTGAGTTAGGAGTGGGAGGCACTGTTATGCAGTGGTTCTCCTCCTTCCTCACCGACCGGACGCAGTCGGTATTGGCAGGGGGACAGAGGTCGACTCCTAGGCCCCTAACTTGTGGGGTGCCTCAGGGGTCGGTCCTC
>NW_015397154.1:4974-7585 GCF_001527695.2 Protobothrops mucrosquamatus
TGAAGGACCAGAGACCATTCCAGAAGCAGTTTTGAAGGACCACCCGGGAGCCACTTTTCAGAAAAAAATAACGTTTTAGGGCCCTGTGGACTCCTTACTCCTGTGGGAAAAAGAGCTTATTGTTTTTACAGAAACTGCAGAAGACATGCTAGCCCAGGGGTCTTCAAACTAGCCCAGGGGTCACCATGAACTCATAGAGGAAAATGGACATCGCCAACAAATTCGGAGTGCTTGGGTATGGTTAGGAGGGCACTGACTTTTCTAGGCTGCCCTATCCATGTTTCCTGGTAAAATGCATGGGAAAATCCCATTGGAGGGAAATTCCACTTAGGGTTAGGGTTAGGTCACCATGAACTCAGAGAGCAAAATGGACATCGCCAACAAATTCGGAATGCTCGGCTATGGTTAGGAAGGCACTGACTGAGGAATTCTGGGAGTTGAAGTCCGCAAGGCTTAAAGTTGCCCAGGCTGGACACCCAGCCAGCCACGCTGGCTGAGGAATTCTGGGAGTTGAAGTCCGCAAGGCTTAAAGTTGCCAAGTTTGGACACCCTTGGTCTAGAACAGTGTTTCTCAAGTTTGACAATTTTAAGGCATGTGGACTTCAACTCCCAGAATTCCACAGCCAGCAATGCTGGCTGTGGAATTCTGGAAGTTGAAGCCCACATGCCTTAAAATTGTCAAGCTTGAGAAACACTGATCTAGAAGGTGGTAGTAATGTCAGCAGATTCCATCCCCCCAGCATTGCAACCCAGAACAATTTCAAGCTTGGCCTGGTTGTTTCGAAACCAACTGCGACACAATTCAGAATCAAACCCAGTTTAACAGCAGCGCCCTGCATAGGGATGTTCTCTAAGCTGAGCTCATCCACTGAGTTTCCCAATTTAGCATCGGCATGATTTTCAAAAGCCTTATTCCTTTTGGTGCTTAACTGGCCTGGGTGTCAGGCAGGAGGACAGGGGGCGATGGGTTCATCCTTTCCCTGCAGGGACCCCCATGTGGCAACTCACCCCCTTTCTCTCCTGTGAGCAGAAAAGAAGCCGACAGGAGGCGAACACAATGGACTAACGGGGCAGCGCTTCCATCCTGGTAGCCCCCGATATCGCCTTTAATTCTGGAGAGCTGTCGTTAAAAATAAAATAAAATGAAATAAATCCAATTAGATTTTATTGGAGGTTAAAGTACACAGATCAACTAAAGAGTGTTGCTCTTAGGATACCAAGAGAGTCAAAAAATCAAGTTCCCACAAAACTTTACGTCTCCCACCCCGGGCCACATCCGGCCCTTTGGCTGTCCCTGTGTGAGGTCAATCGAAAATTAGAAATCAAATATAAATAAGTGTACGTCATGCATGCAATATAACTGCATTGCTTTTATTTTAAAGGCGACTGTTGTTTTCTCTTTTTTTTCCAATTTATGCATCGGAGTGTGTGCATGTCCGCGTGTCTTCACAGCCCTATCGGTTCAGCCCTCCACAACAGTCCAGAATCACAGGGGGTCCTCAGCTTACAACCGTTCATTTAGTGACCGTTCCAAGTTACAACGGCGCCGAAAAAAGGTGACTCGCGACCATTTTTCACACTTACGACCGTCGCAGCGTTCCCCGCGGTCAAAATGCAGACGCTTGGCGCAACCGACCCACATTTATGACGGGTCGCAGTGTCCCCCTTTTGCGACCTTCTGACCCAATGGGCTAAAACGGATTCACTTAACAACCGGGTTGCTAACTTAACAACTGCGGTGATGCGCTTAGTGACTATGGCGAGAAGTCGTAAAACGGGGCAAAAGTCAGTTAACTGTCTCGCTTAACGCCGTAAATTTTGGGCTGAACTGAGGATGGGAGTTGAGGACGATCTACCTGTTAATTTGCCCATCCCTGCCAGAGGAGATACTCAGCTGAGATTGTTGGTCTCCCATCCCTGAAAATCTTGGAGCCCCTCTCACCATAAGAGGGTCTCCCTTCTACCCAACCTGGGGGGGGGGTCACAGGAGCGACCCCAGGTCCCCTTGCCTCCCCCCACCAGACTGACCTTATTCCCGTGGTCAGCCAGTTCAGCTTCTTCCTTCGGCGCAAACTTCTCCACGCTGCCATTTGAAGGCTCCCGGCTGTGGCTCACGCTTTTCGCTAAATGAGATCGCTGAAGCTCTTTAAAATAATAAAAATAACAACTATTATTATTATTATTATTATTATTATGGATCATCGCACAGTCAGCCAGATGTTCAGACTGGATTTGGCATTTTTGTCTACCTATCGAGTCCTTCTAGTAAGGCCGCCTTTTGCAATTGACTAATGGAGAATTTGTCAATGCCGCTGATGGTGTCCAAGTGGTGCTCCAGTTGTTTTGGGATTGCACCTAAGGCACATATTACTGTTGGTACTACCCTTGCTTGCTTTTGCCACAGTCTTTCTGTTTCTATTTGTAGGTCTTTGTATTTTGTGATCTTCTCCAGTTCTTTCTCGTCTATTCTGCTGTCTCCAGGCACTGCCACGTCCACTATCCAGACTTTTTTGTCTTTCTTATCGACAATTGTTAAGTCCGGGGTGTTATGTTGCAGGTGCTTGTCTGTTTGAATTCTGAAGTCCCAGAGCAGTTTAACTTTATCATTTTC
>NW_015397155.1:0-2774 GCF_001527695.2 Protobothrops mucrosquamatus
GCTGCAGTCCCCATCTGTGGTGATCTTGGAGCCCAGGAAGATAAAATCTGTCACTACCTCCATTTCTTCCCCATCTATCTGTCTATCCATTTCTTCCCCATCTATCTGTCTATCTATCTTGGCTGCAGTCCCCATCTGTGGTGATCTTGGAGCCCAGGAAGATAAAATCTGTCACTACCTCCATTTCTTCCCCATCTATTTGCCAGGAATTGAGAGGGCTGGATGCCATGATTTTGGTTTTCTTAATGTTGAGTTTCAAGCCAACTTTTTCACTCTCCTTCTTCACCCGCATCAAGAAGCTCTTTAGTTCCTCTTCACTTTCTGCCATTAGAGTGGTATCATCTGCATATCTTAGGTTGTTGATATTTCTCCCAGCAATCTTAATTCCAACTTTTGATTCATCTAGCCCTGCCTTTCTCATGATGTGCTCTGCATATAAGTTAAATAGGCAGGGTGACAGAATACAGCCTTGCCGGACTCCTTTCCCAATTTTGAATGTGTCCAGTTCTCACTGTTGCTTCTTGACCCGCATATAGGTTTCTCAAGAGACAAATAAGATGGTCTGATACTCCCATCTCTTTAAGAACTTGTCACAATTTGTTGTGATCCACACAATCAAAGGCTTTAGCATAGTTAATGAAGCAGAAGTAGATGTTTTCTGGAACTCCCTAGCTTTCTCCATGATCCAGCATATGTTGGCAATTTGATCTCTAGTTCCTCTGCCTCTTTGAAATCCTGCCTATACTTCTGGAAGTTCTGGATCCACATACTGCTGGAGTCTAGCTTGTCGGATTTTAAGCATAACTTTACTTGCATGTGAAATGAGTGCAATGGCATTCATTTCTTTGGCATTGCCTTTCTTTGGAATTGGAATGTAAACTGACCTTTTCCAATCCTGTGGCCACTGTTGAGTTTTCCAAATTGCTGGCAAATTGAGTATAACACTTTTACTGCATCGTCTTTTAAGATTTTCAATAACTCAGCTGGAATACTGTCACCTCCACTAGCTTTGTTGTTGCTCAGATTTCCTAAGGCCTATTTCACTTCACATTCTAGGATGTCTGGCTTGAGGTCAGTGACCACCCCATCATGGCTATCAGGGATATTAAGCTTGTTTTTGTATAGTTCTTCTGTGTAATTTTGCCACCTCTTCTTAATCTCTTCTGCCTCTGTTAGGTCCCTGTCATTTTGGTCCTTTATCATGTCTATCTTTGCATGAAACGTTCCCTTCATATCTCCAATTTTCTTGAAGAGATCTCTGGTTGTCCCTATTCTATTGTTTTCTTCTATTTCTTTGCACTGTTCATTTAAGTGGGCATTCTTATCTTTTCTAGCTATTCTTTGAAACTCTGCATTCAGTTGGGTGTATCCTTACATATACAAAGTAATAAAAAATGAAAAAGCTAAACTGCTCTGGGAATTTACCAAAACTGATGGCAGGTCATGTAGATCAGAAAGTGAGATATTGATAGAATTATGTTTTTTGGTTTCTACTATTGGTCAACTGAAGAGAAAGGTGAACACTAATTGGCTCATAGCATTCTTTGTATGCTGTTAAGTTTTGCACAGCAACAAAAGCTAAAGCAACTAAGGGCCAGTTTCAAACTGGATTTGTGATGGATTGAAAGGGAAAGAATGGGGAGAGAAAGACTGATGGTCTGGAGTGCCCTGAGAACATTTTTTTTTCTTCTGTGAAGATCCTTCATAAACTCAAATCTTTAGAAAATGCATTCCTAATCAGATCATGTTATGTTATTAACTGCCTCAAAGTCTTCCCTCCCAAGTACAAAAATTAATTTTAGATTTAATTTAATGTCTAATTTGTAGTAATAGCAATGCATTTATTATGTATTAACACTGTAACTTATAGGTATGAACATAGTTTCACCCTGGAACCTGGAAAAAACTTGAATATGAACAACTTTAATAAAAGATGCAGCTAGAGGATAGCAAAATCTCAGCATAGTTATCCTCATCACTTTGTAGCAGAGGAATACCACCTTATTCCTAAGCTCTTCCAAGAAAATAGCTTAAAATTTGTTCCCGGTATTTCCTTTTAATCTGGATATCATATTATTGTCCACAAGAATATGAATGGTACTCTCAGAGGGAAAAAAAGATTAATACTCCAATAGACTATCTTAAGTCCAGCTCATACCACTATGTGTTTTCTAAGAAAACCACAGAAGGATTCCCAGCCCTCCCTCTCCCTCCTGTGACTTCAAGTCATTTTTTGACTCCTGGTGAATGATTGGACAAGTCCCTGCAGTTTTCTTGGCAAAGTTTTTTTGGGGTGGTTTGTCATTGCCTTCTTTCTAGGACTGAGAGGGAGTAACTGGCCTAAGTCACTCAACTGGTTTCGTAAGGCCAGAGTAGAACTCATACTATGTAAATATTTTAAATAAATCAATAGTCTGATGCCTTTAACCACTGCACTGGTTCAAATATAGAAAGTCAAGTAGAAAAAACGAGATGGTTGGAAACTTGTTGCTCTCAACTAAAAATATCTGATTTTACCTCCTAATAATCTGGAGTTTTCACTAAATCCAATCCCAAATGGCAAACTATTACCTATTGAGTCATATGAGGGAAAGGGTGTCTTTGTAAAAGTTTTGTTTTTCTCTTAAAGGAGCGCTGCTGTAGATCACAGTAGATTTATTTCCCCATAACTTCAGAAGGACTGTTTTTTCATTATCTCCTCAGGATTCTTTCTCAGCTCACTGTAAAAGCACTGTTTGTCTCCAATACCCAAGGCTTCCCATTGACCATTTGAT
>NW_015397155.1:5075-7585 GCF_001527695.2 Protobothrops mucrosquamatus
ATTAAAAACACAAATACAATATACAAGATACAAAAAATCATACAAAAATACACAAAATAACCCCACTAAAACCTAATTAAAAGCCAAATATTGATTGCTGTATTCCCATTAAAATTACTTTTTAAAAACGTCCCTACCTAAAATCCCTACCTAAAATCCTCCCTAGGTCAGGCCCGCTTGCTGGAAAAGCCATGTCTTTGTATTTTGTGATTTTCTCCATTTTTTTTCCTCTTCTCTTCTGCTGTCTCCAGGTACTGCAGTGTCCACTATCCAGATTTTTTTTTTATCTTTCTCATTAAAATTATTAAATCTGGGGTGTTATGTGCTAGGCCCTTGTCTGTTTGAATTCTAAAGCCCCAGAGCACATTACTTCTTCATTTTCTATCACATTGTTTATTTTGTGGTCTGACTAGTTCTTATTTGCAGGCAAATAGTATTTCTTGTAGATATCCCAATGTACCATTGCTGCTACTTTTTCATGCTGTTATTTGTAGTCAGTCTGTGTGATTTTCTTACAGCAGCTAATTAGATGGTCATCTGCAATACATATGTCCATATCATGCTATCAATATATCAAAATCACATCTTGAAAATGATATTGAATTACAACACATTTAATGACAATCTCTTAATTTGTTGATCTTGCCATCTGCTATCATGTATACAAAGGATGGTATTTATAACTTCCCATGAGATGACTATATCAAAAATATCTAGACTAAATAACAAACTGGGTGAGAGCAAACATTCTTACAGAAAGTGAAATTGTTAGGCTAAGTTGTCCCTTCTGTTCCAATAATGATTTCTATTTTCTATTTTCTATTATTTTTAGTTATAAATCTGTGGAGTGCTCGGAGTCTGTACTTCTGTTATCTAAAACAAATAAAGCTTATTTAATTTTCTCATTTTAGTTCAGAGCCTATTTTTATAGCTTTGGGTAAATTGCTGAATATTATCTTCACTTCCTTTTTTGTCCCATTTGTGACCTATTTTCCTGTCCTATTTCATGTATGCCTATTTGTCCCACATTTTAGCTCCTTATTTGTTTGTTTGTTTGTTTGTTTTTAACATTTCCTTTATTGAACTTGAATGGTAAATCATCTTCACTGTCATCTGGTATTTTAAGATGTCCTTTCTCATAATATTTTAAGAATTGTTATGCAAGGCTCTTGTTCTTTTCCTCCCCTGGAAAATAATTTATAGGGCCCTGGCTGAGGTCATTTTGTTATTCAAGAGATCATAAAACTCCCATTCATATTCTGGGTGGGGTTCAATTTTCTCTCATCTGAGGACAATATTTTACTTTTTGTAACAGTATTATATAGCATATATCATAAATTCTGAATGTTAATTATCTGGCTAATCAGTATAAGAATATTAAAAATCATATGTGTATTCTTCATGTATCGGTATGCATTATTGGATACCCCAGTGGCCAACAACTGTATATTGCATTTACACTTCCAAACCGAAGTTGTGTCTTTAACCAAAGGTTAGAAGTGAAATGGAATTAGCAAAAAGAGTTATTAGAAAACATGAACCAACTGTGTGCTTGCAAAGAGGCTTCTGCTGTGTCTCTTCTAGAGATCAACACTTGAGCTTTTTTTCTGTTAGCTTTATTAAACTTCTAGAAGTTTGAACTCATGATCTGAAAGAATTGTAACATATTCTGGCAGCCCAAGGTAAAGGAATAACAGTACAAAATTACAGGATTGCTTAATGAATTATCCATTCAGACAGTCATAATAATATTACATAAAACACTCTCATCAGTTTTAGACACATTGGCTAAAAAGGATGTGCATCAATTATTACAACATAGAAATGACTATAGAGATTGGCTATTAAACAGTGAGAGTGAGGCAATGGATGTTTTTTGTGAAAAAAAGTTTGATAAAGACATTTATCTTGCTTGAAATTTGTTTGGCAATGCATTTGTGTAGCTCTGGCTCTTGTGAGATGAAAATAACTATTGGTTTATGCAATTTACATGCACAAAAGATAAATAAAAACTAAGATTTAGATCGTAAACGACTTCTGTTCTTGTGACCAATAACCTATTCTGAGAAGTGTCTAGCACTGGAAAAGCTTTGGAATTTTTTTTGCTGGCTGTTTTAATTTGCTTTCCTACTATAAAGAACATTCCATTGTTTGGAATATTTCTTTTTTCCATATAAAATTTTTTATTATTTTCATCGTAAAAAAAAAACATCACAAATATTACACAATACTATATAACAAGAAAAAAAAAACCCCCACCCGGACTTCCCGAACCTAATCCCAGGATAACATTCAAATATAAGTAAGCAAAAATTAATATCTCTAACTCCACAAAGTATATCATTCCACATGAGTCCACCACTCTATGCTTTTTAAATATAAACAACATCTTCTCCTTATTAATAAAAAATTATTCATTTAAATAGTTCTTCAAATAGGCCAAAATTTTTACCATTTCAGCAAAATACAAGACTTTCAATCTCCAGTCTTCCACTATAAGTATCTATAAT
>NW_015397156.1:0-2595 GCF_001527695.2 Protobothrops mucrosquamatus
GCTCTTTGCCCAAATCCCTAGGGAAAAATTGAATAACGTACAAAATAAAATAAATGAATAAAATTCATATTTATTCACCATTTAGATTGCCTAGATCAATATTTTCGGAATGGAAAGGGAATAATATGAAGATTCTGACTGTGTTCAGTCTAGATAATCAGAATATATTATGAACAAAATTTTACCTTGGAGCAATGAGCGACTAAAGTAAAAAGAAACATAAATGCAAAAAACCCAATCTTTATAGTAAAAAAAAATATAGCACTGAGATCTACTTTATCATTTTTTAAACTTACTTTTAATACTTCACCAAAGCATTTGATGAACTTTTCAACGTCAGCCACATGTTCTACTACTTCAGAAGCAACAACTATGTCAAATTTTTCTGATCCCTCTTCCACAATATCTTCTAGTGCACAGGCTCTGTACTGAATCCTTTTGGTAAGGGCTGGATCAAATGATTTATGCAGTTCCGCTGTCCGGATGCTGTCTTCCAAAGGATCAATTCCAGTAACTGAAGCTCCCAGTCTAGCTAGGGGCTAATATCATAAATTTGTCATTTTCTCCTATATTAAACTATGAAAAAGACTTCGTATCACCTACAAATATAACTAAAGTTACTTAAGCTTAATGCTAATGCTTCCTTGCCCTCTAAAAATAAATATTGCAATAATAAAACATGAATCCTAACATTTCATTATGGAACTTTTTAGTTGATTATCCTGAAGTTGGGTATCCTAAAACAGGGCTTTTCAACCAGTGGTACGGGTACCACCTGTGGTACATTGGCACCTGGCAGGTGGTACATGAACGTCCTAAAAAAGTAGCGGGGGAGGGGAATGAGCTGAACCAGTGGCAGCACCGCACAAGCCTGAGCGAGAGATGGCTGGAGCTGCAGGGCTGTCAGGGTTGAGCGGAAGCGCCAGGATCAGTGCCGCTTTCCAGCTGATCGGCGCTTCTTCGGGGCTGTCAGGGCTCAGTGGAAGCGCCAGGATCAGCGCCAGGTTCCAGCTGGAGCTCGGCGCTGATCCTGGTGCTTCTGCTGAGCCCAGAAGAAGCGCCAATCAGCTGGAATGTTGCAGCATCTCCAGGGTCTTGTGATTTACATTCATATGTTTGGCAACTGATTCATATTTATGACGGTCACAGTGTCCCAGGGTCATGTGAAGTAATCAAAACCTGCTGCAACCACCCAGCAGACCAGGGGGGGGAATAAAAACCAAACAGCCCCCACCCCACCCCTGCTGCCAATCCTCACCAGAAATGCTCACAAAAATGCTCAGACAGGAGGAAGAGCGCCACCGGGTGGGCAGGCAGGTGTCTTGCTCGGCTGTGGCTTGGGGGGCACTTTTTTCAGTGCCATTGTAACTTTGAACAGTCACTAAGCGAACTGTTGTAAGTCGAGGACTACCTGTACTTTATCACTTTTTTCCTTTTTTTTTTTTTTTGGTCATCAAGTTTTTGACACCTTGCTAGGCGACTGGTGGTACTCGGATGTTGCCATATCCTAAATGTGGTACAATGGGTGAAAAGGTTGAAAAGCCCTGTCCTAAAATATTGGCTACCCAAAAATGTTTCTTAGACCTGTTAACAGTTACCTTTTCTTTTGCTTAGACTAATTCTGTCTCTTATTTTGTAACTGATTAAATGAGACAAATATAATTATAATTAAAGGTTTTTTTTAAGGTTTCGGGGGGGGAAAACGTGCCATTTGCCCAAAACTGTAATTTAAAATCACTCAAATGGAGTAATGGCAAATGTGGTGGAAATTTCAATAAAGCAGAAGGATTTAAAGCCAATATTTCATGCTGTAGTGTTTGGAAAACATTTTATGGCCAAGAGATGCACAATTTCTGAGTTAGGAATCACACATGTGTATAAAGTCATTCTAATGCCCGCACATCTTCACAAGCACAGACATATTCAGTCCCCTTACATTTGCCTTAGTTCCTTTCTATCTTAATAACCCACTGCAGATGGTGGAGTTCTCTCTTTAATCAGCAATGTGGAAACCAGATATCCCGCCCCCCTGATGAAGCTTTTTGCTGGCTGGTAAAGATCAGGTTTCCTGCCCTAAATGGCAATATAAAACATGTAGCCTGTTTCTTACTAGCTAATAATAATAATAATAATAATAATAATAATAATAATAATAATAATAATAATAATAATAATAATAATAATAATAATAAAGTTGGAAGGGACCATGGGACCATCTAGTCCAACTCCCTGCTCAGGCAGGAAACCCTATACCATTTTTGACAATCTCTTCTTAAAAACGTCCAGTGTTGGAGCATTCACCGCTTCTGGAGGCAGGTTATTCCACTGGTTAATTGTTCTGTCAGGAAGTTTCTCCTTAGTTCTAGGTCGCTTCTCTCCTTCATTAGTTTCCACCCGTTGCTTCTTGTCCTGCCTTCAGGCGCTTTGGAGAATAGCTTGACTCCCTCTTCTTTGTGGCAGCCCCTGAGATATTGGAACACTGCTATCATGTCCCCCCTCGTCCTTCTCTTCATTAAACTAGACATACCCAATTCCAGCAACCGTTCCTCATATGTTTTAGCCTCCAGTCCCCTAATCATCTTTGTTGCTCTTCTC
>NW_015397156.1:2620-7584 GCF_001527695.2 Protobothrops mucrosquamatus
CCTTCAGGCGCTTTGGAGAATAGCTTGACTCCCTCTTCTTTGTGGCAGCCCCTGAGATATTGGAACACTGCTATCATGTCCCCCCTCGTCCTTCTCTTCATTAAACTAGACATACCCAATTCCAGCAACCGTTCCTCATATGTTTTAGCCTCCAGTCCCCTAATCATCTTTGTTGCTCTTCTCTGTACTCTTTCTAGAGCCTCAACATCTGGGTAAAATGTGGGTAACCCTAATCTGGGTAAAATATGACAGCAATTCCCATGATGCTGAAAGCAAATGTCTTTGTGCTTTCAAGGAGAGTTAACCTTAGCTGAACAGAGTTTTTAAAGAAATAAAAAAAAATATTTAAAAGCTTGGCGTTTCCTCCTATTAATTAAAGGCAGAAGAGAAGGACATTCATCATCATCAAATGTGCAATTGCTACCTCCGTTAGTAGTCCACCACCGCAGCCAACATCTAGGATCTTCATGTTAAAGAGTGGGCTTCCTGGCTGATGGTCATTTCTCAGATTCAATATAGTATCTCTTATACAAAATAGAAAACAAGTATGATTTAATTAAAACAAATAATACTCATGCATATTATATCACAACTGCAACATTTTATTCTTTTAAAGTGTCATAAAGAGAAAAATCAAGTTATTATCAACAACTTTGTTTTCAACATACACTGTTACAATATTTATCACCACACACCTCCAGAAGCAACATTTACTCAAAAATATAGCTGTAACTGATCAAAATATTCCTTAATTAATATTGTCACTGTCTTGCAAATGGTGATGGTAAAATTCAGGGACTGACTTCTCAGTAGATATACAGAGAGAAGTGTACTACTTGTTTAATTTACCATTAATTATACACTAGATATAAAGTCAACATATCCCTATTAAAATGGCAGGTTTTTGAGATGTAAAAAAAAATCAGAACAAGGTAAATCACTTCAGAATTTTTTCTACCTTTCATATAACATATAGGCTGTACAATTCATTTAAAACAAACTTAAATCTTCTCAGGGAAAAAATAAAAACATACAATAACATGGTTGCATATGTGTGCACATCCTCTTATAAATAGGGATGTGGCTGGGTTCAGAATTAACCAATCACATTCAAACTGATGTTAAATAGTAGTCGGTATACACCTGCCATCAGTTAAAGTGACTCTGATCAAGCCCATATAAAGTTCAGCTGTTCTAGTAGGATTTGTCTGACATTTACTCTTACAGCAAAAGGCCTGGTCTGCAAAGAGCTTACAAAGTATCAATGCAATCTCATTGTTGGAAGGTATCAGTCAGGAGAAGGTTACAAAAAGCTTTCCAAAGCATTGGATATACCATAGAACACAGTGAAGACAGACATCAACAAGTGGAGAAAATATGACACAACAATGACATTACCAAGAACTGGGCGTCCCTCCAAAATTGATGAAAAACTCCTCCCAGGGGCTGCCAAAAGATCTACAGCAACATTAAAGGAGCTGCAGGAATTTCTAGCAAATACTGATCATGTATTACATGGGACAACATATTCTTTGTATGTATGGGCTGTGGGGTAGGGTGCAAGATGGAAGTCTTTTCTTATAAAGAAAAACATCCAAGCCCAGATACATTTTGCAGAAACCTACATCAAATCTCACAAAAGCATGTGGGAAAATGTGTTCTGGTCTGATGAGATCTTTTGGCCATAATTCCAATAAGTATGTTTGGTGCAAAAAGAACACTGTGCATCACCAAAAGTACACCATACCCACAGTGAAGCATGATGGTGGCAGCATTATGCTTCAGGGCTGCTTTTCGTCAGCTGAAACTGGAGCTTTAGTTAAGGTGGAGGGAATTAGGAATAGTTCCAATCACTCAATTTTGGCGCAAAACCTACAGACCTCTGCTAAAAGATCTTCCTGAAGAGGAAAAAGCATTTCACCTTTCAACATAAGTACCCAAAGCATACCTCCAAACGAACAAAAAAGTAATATCTTCACCAGAAGAAGATCAAACTTTTGGAATGGCCCAGCCAGAGTTCAGACTTGACTCCAGTTGAAAATTTATGGGGTGACCTGAAAAGGGCTGTGCGCAGGAAATGCCCTCACAATCTGACAGATTTGGAGCACTTGTGCAAGGAAGAATGGGCAAAGATTCTAAAGGCAAGATGTGCCATGCTGGTAGACTGAATGCTGTCATAAAACCAAAAGGTGCTTCAACAGAGTATTGGTTTAAGGGTGTGCACATTAATGCAACCACGTAATTTTAAGAGTTTTATTTTTATTTTTTCCCCTACAAAATTTCAGTTTGTTTTTCAGTTAAATTGTACAACTTATATTAAAGGTGAAAAAAAAACTTCTGAAGTGATTTATTTTGGTTCGATTTTTTTCACATCTCAAAAACCCGGCATTTTAACAGGAGTGTGTAAATTTTTATATGCACTGTACTTTACAGTCCTGGATCCACACAAGGTTTAACCAAACAGTGCTAACTAAGGCTATGATTCTATTTTGAAAGTGGACAATTCTTACTAATTTCAAATTCCTAGCAAAAGCTTGAAAATGTTAACGTATTTTAAAAATTTACCTAATAAAAGGCACTCTGATATCATTCATAGAATGCAGGGCTGCATAGTCTCCATCCTCATCCCACCATTTGTGTGCCAGCCGTTGGAATCTTCTAAGTTCTTCTGGATCTACTGTTTGCCAAGTGCTGTATGGTTGATCTGTAAATGTCCTAAACAAAAGTTTCGTCAGGTCAAACACAATTAGCAAAAATGATTGAAAAATGCAACAAGTAACTTTGTTTGCAGAAAACATGGATTTGTCAAACCAATACAGTATACAATTTTCAATATTTAGTTTCATTCTTATCAAAAAATAGAAGTAGATAAATTCAGAAATGCAGCCGAAACCAATGTTCGGTTGTATGCATGGAAGGGATGTCTGAGAAAATGCTGAGGCATTTGGGGCTTTTATTTTAGAATAACAGAACACTAATACATAAAAAAATATGAATGAGAGAATGGAAACAGCAAAAGATAAGCTTCTCTTTCAAATAGCATTTTGGAACTATAGTTCCACTGACTGACAAAAGGAAATATTTCAGGCACTCTATAATGAATTAATACATGTAGTGTTAAAATACATTGTCTTAAATAATTTAAAGGATGCAAACAAACTAGAATTAAATCTTAAAGTTAGATAAATGGAATCTCTATATTCAAGAAATGATTAATATGAGTTTGAATACCAGTGGGCACAACTGGGGACTTTCATATTCTGTTTTTGAACATCAGAAAAGCATCTGCCCAACTTCTGTTGGGTTAGATGGTATTTTGGTTAGGCCTAGCCAAACACTTTTTAAAGTCCTGCTCATAGTATCTATAACATTATGTTATACATGATTATAACAAGTATATAACATATTATGTAATACATAATTATGACACATTCCAGATATTGGAACTTTGAATCCGTATGCTATATGCAATCCATATGCAGGGGAGGTAATCTTTATCTACTGTGATGCTTAGTTTGTTGGAAGATGTGAGACTTCAAGTTAACAGAATAACAAGAGGGACCTTGGAGGTCTTCTATCTAGTCCAGGGGTATCAAACTGCCGGCCTGCGGGCTGGATGCATCATAACAAAACTGCGCCTACCTCAATGCCGGCAATGGCAAAAAAGTCATGATATGTCATGACACATCATGTGACATTGCGAGTTTGACACCCCTGATCTAGTCCAACCCCCTGCTCAAGCAGGAAACCCTATACCATTTCAGATAAATGATTGTCCAATCTCTTCTTAAAAATCTCCAGTGATGGAACACCCACAACTTCTGGTGACAAGTCGTTCCACTGATTGTTCTGTCAGAAAATTTCTCCTTAGTTCTAGATTGTTTCTCTCCTTAATTAGTTTCCATCCATTGCTTCTTATCCTGCCTTCAGGTGCTTTGGAGAATAAGGTGCCCCCCCTCTTCTTTGTGGCAGCCCCTAAGATATTGGAACACTGCTATTATGTCCCCTCTCTTCCTTCTTTTCATTAAACTAGGCATACCCAATTCCTGCAACCATTCTTTATATGTTTTAGCCTCCAGTCCCTTGAGCATCTTTGCACTCTTTCTAGAGTTTCAGCATCTTTTTTTACATCATTGGTGACCAAAACTGGAAGTCCCAATGCATCCAGAGGGCATTAGTTTAGTGCACTATAATTTCCCACTTATGAACATTATATAAAAAAGAACTTGAATTGCCATTCTTATTAGAATGTTCTTACAAATGATAATTTATTATGAAGTATATTTTCCATAAATATAATTATGAATAATTACCAGTAAATCAAAATACTATACTTACATTTTGTTTCTCACTTTAGTCAAATTTACAAGTTCACCATAATTTGACTGTACTTTAATACAAAACGATTCTTGAAATATCCGATGAAGTTGACTTTTGTGATTCCCTGATAAAAAGCAATACTTTTAACTTACAGGTCTTCCAAAGAGTGATTATAAGAAACATATTTTCTTAAGGGCACATTTGCCAAAGCCGTAATAAATTTGTTTGTGACCACAGACTAATTCCAATAATATATATTGGTTGACTAAAATCCATTAGCAAACCAGATTCCTCATTTCCCCAATTTCCCATTCATCCCTGAAATCTGCTGAGATGTTTACAGGATATAGAGAGAGGAGACAGGAGAGTGAATGGAATTCCATTTTTAGAATACTGGATTCAGGAACTCTTGATTTAAATATGTGTACTACGAAGTGATTATCTTAATAATACATAAGGCATTGCTTTACATGAATTCCATTTTTATTTTCAGTTTACATTTTAAATGCATTTTTAAACAAAAATTATTGAAACCTAACATTACATCTAACGTCACAAATACATGTTTGTTTCTACAGTGGGCAGTATTCTTGGTCAAGTTCCACCTCACTCACCCTCATTTCTAATATTAAAATTATGTATTT
>NW_015397157.1:0-7584 GCF_001527695.2 Protobothrops mucrosquamatus
CCCAGTTCTCTGGTTGCCCCAGCAACAAGGGGAGTCCTCTGAAAGACTTGGTCTTTTTGAGTTTCACACTTCTGCCAGCCAGCCTGTTTATGAGTAACTAAGGGGAACAATGATATTCTCTGAATGCTTGTTCAAATTACCACATGCCAGACAAGCTAAGGGGAACAGAAAAGGAAGCAAAGAATGATGGCTGACAAAACTATATAGGAATGCAGGCGGTTTACATTATATACAGGCAGAACACCTGCTGCTTATAGTAGCTTAAATGTTACGTTAAGATAAATTTATCTGATATTTCACAGGATGATCCTTTTAATAGGATATACGTTATTTCTGAACATTTCTCATCTGAGCAAGACATAAATGAAAACAGTGAGATGCAAGGGTCTCTGGTCACCACATACTGCAAAATTTATTTATTTATTTGTTTGTTTATGTGTTTGTTTGTTTGTTTGAATTTATAAAGAATCTTACAAATAGTGGCATAAACACTGCAGCATGGAAAGGTTTTTCAAAGCACTAGAGAAAAAGCAAATTGATTGTGACTTTCCATGTAAAGTCATTAAGATCTTTATTCTACTGTCCAAATGTTGAAAATAGTGTTTGATGAGAAAGCTTTCAGTACTATCTGCAGAAAGTCAGCCGCGCTTATCAAGTAATTGATTTTTTTCTCTTAATAAATAACACTTGAAGTACTAATGTGGGTATACATTCATTTTAAGTTAACATTTGACAAATAAAGATTCTAAGCTGTGTTTTAAACTCTCGCTTAAAAAAAAAGGGAAGGTAGCATGGAAAGTACAGGATGAACAATGCATTTCCACAAACAAATAGTATCTGCTCCTAATACCAAAATACTAGAGAAAGTGAAACTTAGATCACAACTTTAAGTGTGCAAAGTTGATCTGAACTGTAAAAAAAAAAAAGAGAGAGAGATCATGCTATGCAGGGCAACAGACTTGTTCACCGTTCATCCTCTGAATACAAAGCATTAAGTGGCAGATTTGGTCAAAATATTTACCATGGATATATCTAGTCAAGCAATCATTTAATATTTATTTACTTAATCAATTTATATAACTGATTGTTTAGCATACTACTTAGGGTGGTGCATATCATCAAATAACAATGATTTTCTTAAAAACCACATAAAATACAAGCATAAAAAGCATAAAAACCAAAAACCCAGCAAATAAAGTGCTGAGAAAAAACTGCCTCTAGGGCTCATTCCACTCCCAGATGTAAGGCCTGGCAAAAGAACCAGGTATTTAATGCCAGGGCAAACTGGATCTCTGAGGGAATATTGTCCCTGTGTTTGTCTAATGCTGTTATGCTACTAACAATATAAAACAATCAGCAGCATTAAAACCACAAAAATCCACTATTAAGGTCTACCTTCCATGTCAAAAGTCCATTGGAATAAGATTGTTTCAACTGCTCTGTAAAAAGCAAGCACTATGTTGCTTTATGGCAGTTTTTCAAATTTGGTAATTTTAAGGCTTCAACTATCAGCATTGAAGATCTGGGAACTGAAGTCCACAGATCTTAAAGTTGCCATGTCTGAAAAACACTGGCTCAAACTAGCATATGTACAGGCACTGATTCGGTATTCATTTATGATGTAATTATTTGCATGTACTGCTAGGTTGCTAATAATGTTGGCCAGGATGAAATGTGAACAGGAATCTTTGTCTGCCCTGAAAAGACAGCCTACATTAGAATTCTAGCTGCCTGCATCACCAAACCTTGTGGCACACAGGATGTTGATTTGCAGTGTTGTGGGACCTACTTGTGGGACCTACTGTATCTAAGAACTGTTTCATGAAACTGACTGGAGGACAATTCTCAACATCCCAGATTGTGACCTAAAGATACTCACTGCTGATAATGTCCATCACAGACACTTTTTAATTGAAAGAAGCTTTTTACATTATACTGGGAAAAGATCCCATAAAAACACACCAGAGAGCCAATAAGCTTTAATACAACGATCAACATTTTTTCTATAAAGGGCCTGATCCCATCCCTCTTTTATGGGATGTGAGAATAACCTAGGACAGGGATAGGCAACCTTGGTTCTTTTATGACTTGTGGACTTCAACTCCCAGAATTCCTGAGCCAGCATGGCTGGCTCAGGAATTCTGGGAGTTGAAGTCCACAAGTCATAAAAGAGCCATGGTTGCCTACCCCTGACCTAGGAGATAGGAAGAGGAGCCACAGCCAAGACAGCTATCAGACAAGAGGTATCTCAACCCATAGAAGCAATGCGAGTATGGGGAGAATCTCAAAAGGGACACTCCCTATTTCTCTGGAAAATAAAAGCAAAAGAGGAGAGAAGCATGTTCAGACTTGCAAGATTCTGTTACTGAAACTTTATAATAAAGGTAGTTTTATTGCTCATGGTTTGGCTTCTTGTCTGGACGACCTCAGAGGGCTGACACTTCTTCTGCAAGCACAGTTAGTAGATCTGCAAGCCAAGGAGATTGGCAGCCATTGGACCAGCCTGCTAGCAAAGAGGCCACTGATAGGCCATCATTCCTGGCCAGAATGCCAAGGCCCTCAGCCCTGGCCTTGGCAGCTCAGCTGATGAAATATGCTACCCTCTCATCAGCTGATTCTTAGCTTGAGGGCCAGATTTTATACGATCCGGACGATCCGGCCAGATTTTATACGATCCGGACGATTCCGGATCTCCTATCTTTTCGCCGCGCCCTCAAGACATGGCTTTTTCAGCAAGCGGGTCTGGCCTAGGGAGAATTTTAAATAGGGACAATTTTAATTAGAATTTTAATGGTAACACAGCGGTAAATATTTGTTTTTAATTGGTTTTTATTGGGGATAGTGTTTGTATCGTTTTAATATGCTGTAAGCNTGGCCTAGGGAGAATTTTAAATAGGGACAATTTTAATTAGAATTTTAATGGTAACACAGCGGTAAATATTTGTTTTTAATTGGTTTTTATTGGGGATAGTGTTTGTATCGTTTTAATATGCTGTAAGCCGCCCTGAGTCCTGTTGGGAGAAGGGCGGCATATAAGTTTAATAAAATAAATAAATAAATAAATAAATTTGACTTGTGGGTTGTAGTCTGCTAATGTTTGCTTTAGTGGTTAAGATGCTAGACTAAGAACAGAGAAATTTTGGTTCTTGTCTACCCTATCAGATGACTTTGAGGTCAGTTACTTTCTCTCAGCCTCACCTATCTTATCTCATTTTCTTGAAGTGAAGAAACAGGAAGAGGGAGCAATATATATGCCATCATTAGCTACTGTCCCAAAGCTAGGACCTGAATCTAATAAAAAATAGTACACATTCTCTTAGTACAAAAAGCAGTTACAAAGTCTTATGAAACACAATAAAGGAACACAATTAAGAATCCAGTTCTCCATAATGGCATTTCTTCAATGTACATGAACCAAACAAAAAACAAAAAAACCCAGTACAATTGTTTCACACATAGTGGGGTAGAAGCAGACACATCCCCAGTTAGGCAGCACTGTTACATAAATGATGAAAAAAAATCTCTTCCCAGGAGATTTCCCAAGCTGTGCTTTTCAAGCTTATCATTGCTATTCAAGGCTCTATGCTAGCTTTTAAGAGCTCTCTCTGTAACTCTAGGAAACCAAGCTGGGATCTGAAGCTCCATCCCCCAGAATCCAAGGCTCTCAGAACTAAAAAAAAGGGGGACTTTCATTGTCATTAAACATTTCTGTTTGAAAAGTGATTAAAATAAGCATTGATACACAAACCATACTCTAGAGATCTATTCTCCTGCAAGTGACAGAAATCTGCATTGGGACAATGAAATGAGCTCTTCAATTTAAAGGGTCCCTTACTTTCAAAAGCCCACAACAAACATGTGCCTTGCAGCTTACTTTTCTTGAGGGATAACTAAGTGTAGGTTTCAGTCACCATAACAACACTTCTTTCTCGTGCCAACGCTTTTTCTAGCCCAAACAATTCTTTCTTGAAAAAGAGCATGTTACAAGACTCTGCCAAAATGGTCTCCAGGCATTTATTAAGAGAAGCGAATCTATGAGGTTTCTTATTTGGCAAAATGCAAAACCTGAATGTAATGTTAATGCTGGGACAGTCATGGTTACCTTATAAAAAGTAATGACAGAGTGGAATTTTTATTTTTTAAGTGCAATCTCAGAAAACATGAGCAAAAGTTTCCACAAAGGATTATTTTTATCTATAGGAAAAGTTCCATTGTCACTGCCACACTAAAAAAAAATAAAAATCTTAATCCTTAACATATATGTATGTACCTGGAAATGGGTTCTACTGATTAAAATGAAATTTGTTTTTGAGGAAGCTGAGATTGCATTAAATACTGATCCGTACAATACGCCAGTATTTAATTTTTAGTTATAAAAATATTTTTGAATTAAAATAATTTCTATAAATCCAAAATCCTTAGTATCCATGGGATTGGCAACCAGGAAGCAAATGACAATATACCCATGGTGATATCACACAAATGCTGTGACTTATGTACTTGCATCAGACAAGTTACAGAAGATAAAATGAGGACCCAGATTGTTGGGGGCAATATGCTGACTTTATAAACTGCTTGCAGAGGGCTGTAAAGCACTGTGAAGTGGTATATAAGTCTCAGTGCTATTGCTATTGTTATATTAGTTACTATATATCAGTTAGAGAAAGAATTGCTAAGTAAACAAGCAGAAATAAAAATGTTCCTCTGAAAATTATTCTTATCCAGTAAGAAACAAAAGCAACATACTTTGCTGAGATTATGTAATAACTACATAAAGTTTAGTTTTTATGTGGTGATATTTTTTAAATATGTATACCCCATCTGCTAACTAATCAAAAAAGCTAACAATATCCTATAAATAAAATCAAAACTATAAACAATAAATTACAATAAACACTAGTCATATTAAAATTGTAGAAGAAAGCCCTCTCCAACACTTTAGAAAGTAAAGTAAAAGCTTCTCCTGTTGATCTTAACAGATTCTAAGAGAAGAGGTGACCGTCTTAGACAAGTTCTAAGCTATTTATGGCTTTAATAGGTAATGGAAACATTTTTAAGTTGTGTCTAGTATAGAATAGGCAGCTAATACAGATCTTTAGTACACACATCACATAATCCCCGTATGATTAGCAATGATTAGCAACCCAGCTGCCACATTTTGCATTAGCTTAACTTCAGGATACTTTTCATGGATAGATACAGATAGAATATAGTAATCAAATTGGGATATAGCCAAGGATCACTGCCAAATCCAGCTGGATCATGAAGGTGAATTGATCCAGCCCAGGCATAATTGTATAAAAATACTCTTTTGTTATAGCCACCATCTATGAATTCAATGACCAACTGGATTCCTAGGTGGTGGCTATAACAAAGAATATTTGAGAATACAAAAAGGTTTAGGGAATACTTACATATTGCAAACCTGTTCTTTCCAGGAAAAAATAACCTGTCTAAAATAAGTTGAATTTGAAGTCCTGAATCCCAGTAGTACCTCCATCTTGTCTGGATTCAATTTCAGTTTGTTTTCCCTCATTCAGGACTCTACTGAATTTATACAATATTCAAACAATTGCTTCCTTGGTTCACAGGAAAAACAAAATAGGGTGAAGTAACATCCCATTCCAATATAGTAATGACGTCCAGCAGTTTAATGTGGAAATTAAATAGTATTGGAGACAGTACAGATTAGTGCATTAGGTATCCAGAAGCAGTCACCCAAGCAGCCCTTTTTGGATATGTCACAACAGAAAGGATGAAATTACTGTAAAACAGAGGGTCCAAGACCTTAACTCATCAAGTGATCCAGAAGGATACCATAGCTGATCATGTCAAAAGTCCAGATTTACAAGCTGAAAATGATCCTGAATTATGAAGGAATCACCCAAACAAATGATTCAAAAAGAGTAAGCATATAATTACTAATCTACTTTAAAACTGATATTCTCTTTAAAACTGGTATTCTCTTTAACTATCTTTGTAGCTTTGTAGCGTAATAAAACAAAACTAAATAATGTTCCCAACAGCAGATCTCAGTTCTGTAATAGAGTAAGCATTTATAAGGAAGCTTGAGTGTTTTAATGGGATCTTATTCTTGTACATTTAGAATTGCAAATTAAAACAATTACATTAGAATAAACAACACTACCATTTTTTAAAAACTAACCACCATCTTACAATGGAACCAAGACTCTCCAACTGATGAAGAATTAAGAGAAAAATTATGATCCATTTCTGTTAGAACAATATTCTGCTGAGTATTTAAAACCAAGTCCTATTATTTTAAAGTGAGTTTATGTTCTCCAATAATTCTACTTATGACTTAACTCACATCATATCTCTGCAAAAAATTGGAAACAGAAATGAGTTATGGATAGCTTTGAATGTTTTAGCATTCTTAGCATTGATCAAATTTTTAGCTACAAGATACTCTTCAGGAACTGGAGAGAAAAATCAAATTTGAAAAGGGCATTACTGAACTGTGAAGGAGACATACAACCATGGTATTATTAGTAAAAAAAGCAAGAATTTGTTTTTCGACTGAAGTTTTAGAGAGCTCTTGCAAGGGATAGGACATGTAAGATGACAGACTGAGATTTTGAATTGATTCTTTTAGTAAACTTTTTCCAGTGAACTGCTTTGGAGATGAAGAAACTTTTACAACAGGGGTGTTTGAGGAATTCTGGAAGCCCACAAAGTCTTAAAAGTTGCCAAGGTTGGACAATCCTATTTTATAGTGATAGGATTCCCTCTCTGGGCCTTGTTAAATAATATTTTTCTCATTTTGGCAGGAAAAGCTAAATCTTCTCCCTGTGTACATCTTTAATTATTCATACTACTGTTCTAGAAAGAGTTTGTTGAGATACAAGCCTTCTTACAAGGAATTAATACAGATTAGTTTAAGGCAAACTTTCTTTGGGAATTTCATATAAGATTAGTCATGATTTGTCAAGTAACAAAACTGGCATTCCTTCAGCAAAGTCTCAATCAACCTGAATTGTTATTTTTTTTTTCCCAGGAGCACATTTCACTGCAATCAATAATTATTTCAGAATATGCTATATGAGTATTTTAACAGTGGCTTAAATACAACATTTAACACAGATTTCTATCATCTGTGAGAGCATGGTGCAAATGCTTTGATTATCATGGGATGGATGCTTCCTCATTTGCAAATGACTGTCATCACAAAACAAAATATCAGATGGGCCTGCCAAGGGCACCAACTTTGGGACATCAGCTTTATTGCAAAATACATCTGATAGGCAGGCAGGATAATACCAAGGAAACATAGTGTAAAGTTTCACTTCACACCATTCCAATAATGGCAGAAATTTGGTCTGTAGGCTTCAAGACTTGGTGGAGGGAAGGACACGATTTCTCATTCCTAGTTATAATTCCCTCTCAGACTTGACTTCATCATCTCATATTGTTTTGAAGATCCCAAAACATGTTTCAGTTTCCTTCACACCAATTGTCTGAACATGTCTATCCAGATGGTAACAATGCCTGCAGGATATTACTCCTTCAAACTACCTTTTCCAATCATTAGGCATTTTAAAGTATTTTGGGAACTCCATTTTC
>NW_015397158.1:0-7582 GCF_001527695.2 Protobothrops mucrosquamatus
CCTTACCTCCCTTGGGCTGGGCCAGCTGGTGGTCGGCCTGCTCCGTCTCTGCCGCTTGCCAGCTACGCCTCGGCCGGCGCAGGGGGCGGAACCACGCATGTGTGGCGCTCCCGGGCAGGGAAAGTCCTCGACTTACGACCAGTTGGGTAGTCCTCGACTTACGACCAGTTTAGTCCTCGACTTACAACCGATTGGGGTCATGGCATTAAAAAGGTTGAGAACCACTGACTTAAATGATTGTATTGTTGCAATATAAGAGAATATTAGTAGATCAGGGTTGATTTGTGGGGTCTTTGGTGATCTCCGAGCTTGGTTGTTTTCTTGCAGACTTTTCATTACCAAATTAGGTAACATCATCAGTACATGCATGAAGCTAAGTGATGGTAATATGCTTCCCTAGTCTTCTCTTCACAGGAACAAACATTCATAACTTCTTACGTTCTTCATTACAACATTATGTGGAGAGAGAGAAAGAGAGAGAGAGAAACAATGAATGAATGAATGAATGAATGAATGAATGAATGAATGAATGAATGAATGTCATGATTCAGTTACCCCTATTTCAGTATCACAAGTGCATAGGTTGCCTTTTTCTGTTATACAGGTACTCGACTTACAACCATTCATTTAGTGACTGTTTGAATTTACAAGTGACTTATGACCGTTTTTCACACTTATGACCATTGCAGCATCCCCAAGGTTACATGATCAAAATTTGGACGCTTGGCAACTGGCTCATATTTATGACGGTTGCAGCATCCTGGGGTCATGTGTTCCCCTTTTGTGACCTTCTGACAAGCAAAGTCAATAGGAAAGTCAGATTCACTTAGTAACCATGTTACTAAGTTAAATGCAGTGATTCACTTAACAACTGTGGCAAGAAAGGTCGTAAAATGGGGCAAACCCCACTTAACAACTGTCTTGCATAGCAACTGAAATTTTGGGCTCAATTGTGGTTGTAAGTGGAGGACTATCTTGTATAGCAATAGTACGTATGTGTGTAGGCATGCATGTATGTATATATTTATTATTTTATATGGCTGCCTATTCCATCTAGTGACTCTGGTAGTATGTCAGTCAAAGTACATCAATCCCTCACAACACAGTGGACAGAAGAAAAAGGAAGAAACAAGAAGCAGTAAAAAAAATGAAAACCATGAATGACAGATTGTAAATGGGATCTGGGCAATAACATTAGTTTGGCTGTGTTGGTGGAAGGTCCGGTAAGTATCTCCCTGGAGTAGTCAAACAATAGATTAATCTTATACTGCTAACCTTAGTTAATTTGTTTGTGGCTGAGAATGCAGACTGAGTTCATTTGTTCAACTTACGGTTCAACGACTTGACATAACTCGAACAAATCCTGAAAATGAGTTACTCCCATATACTGCTTAAAAGGGGTTGTCTGCATACTGCCACGATATTGCAGTGTATTGCTGTATACTGTCTTCAGGTACGATACGTGACAAACGAAATAAAAACATTTGAAATGAAACAAATTTCCTAATCTGTTTATTTCTCTTTGAGGTGTGGAAAAGGTCTCACCAGTTGGTCACCAATATATGGGATGGAAGGGAGACTGTAGTTTCTAATCATACCCCTGAATGCTCAACAAAATCTAATTGGGCTTTTCTGATTAGCGGAACACACAAATCTTCTAGAAGACCAAAGTGTACCATAGATTCAGAGTGAAGAAAACAGTGAGCATTTATTATCTTTTACTTATTTGGAGTGATAGCTGATTAATTCCTATGATTTAGACAATGATACTGATTTGATCTCAGGCAGAGCTTGATACTAGCTAATATTTCACACACTATCACTTTCTTTGGAAGGTTTAGGACTGCAGTTTATGTGACTCTTGAGAAGCAATCTGAAAAAAAGACAACCCAATTTTAACGATAAAGTAAATATCCAAGCACTAAGAGACGAGACATAATCTTAATATTTTTTTTTAAGGAAAGAAGCCACTTATTTACAAAAAGGATGCTCCAGGAGGAAGAATCAGATTCCAGGTTACAAGCTCTTAAGCTACCTCAGGAAGAAGAATCACTTTGTGGTAATCATCTCACCAACCTTTATTCCAAGTTCTATGTTCTCTCCACCATAAACATCCATNATAGCTGGTGTCCTGAGGAATAAATGGAAGAGAAGTAAGAATTGCTTTGTTATTGTGGTTCGATTACATCTTTCCCGAGAGATAGAGGTCTAGTTGTTCATGGAAAACAATAGCAATAGCAATAGAACATAGACTTATATATTCTTCATAGTGTTTTTACAGCCCTCTCTAAGCAGTTCAGAGTCAGCATATTTTCCTCAACAATCAGGGTCGTTATTTTACCAACCTCAGAAGGATGGAAGGCTGAGTCAACCTTGAGCCAGTCAGGATTGAACTCCTGGCAGTGGGCAGAATTAGCACACTGCATTCTAACCACTGCGCCATCACAATAGAACACCTATTATGATAGAAGTTTAAATGACCAAGAGACAATCTGATGGTTGTGAGCATTGTTGTGCCTGCAGACCCCCTCCTTTGGTGCATAAGAAGCTCCCTGCTAACTTGTTAAATATTCTTCTACTTAAGATTCTTTTAATTAATCTAATTACATTCTTCTAATTAAAAAAAGAAATGGACGATGTACCAGCTCTTAACAGTATCTCTGCTTGTGAGGATGCCTCTGGGGCTGATGGAGATGCCACGAGAACGCTCTGAAAACTTCTCAGAGCTCAGTGCTCTGTTTTGAAAGATTTCCAACCCAAGCATCCAGGAAAAGACAAAATTAAATCTGGATGGGACAATTTATTCCTGAAGATCTTAAGGAGATGATGAGTTGATCATTTGCTTTCAAATACAACTGTGCTTTGTAACTGGCAGACTCTGTCAAATCAGATATTTTGTGATTAGCTGTGATATGCCTACAAATTCCAAATTTACCCTCCCAGCTCCTCTCCGCCCTCCCCCCCGCTGCATTCTTTTAATCTACTCTAAGTAATTTATTCTTTTGTTCTATGATATCAAGCTTCCTAAAAGCTAACACTCATGAGCCCCAATTTTGTCCACGGTGTCTTTTGTTGTCAAAAATTATCTTAGACACCGACATGCTAACAATTTACTAGGGCTGGATGAAGCTCTGATTCGCTCAAGTCACCCTTTTGAACTGGACATCCCAATTAATTTGACGCATTGAATGGAACGGCTGAGCCAATGCACTCTCGTGCACGCTCACAGGTGCTTCTTTTAATGCTATCAAGAATATGTGGACTGAATCAAATTACTTGTTTGATTTCTACCCGGCCTTTCATTCAGGAGCACAGAGCAGCATGTACAAGTAATCCTTGACTTACAACAATTCATTTAGTGACCATTCAAAGTTACAAGGGTACTGAAAAAAAGTGACTTATGACTGTTTTCCACACTTACGACTGTTGCAACATCTCCTTGGCCATGTGATCAATATTCAGATGCTTGGCAACTGACTCATATTTATGATGATTGCATTGTCCTGGGGTCATGTGGTCACGTTTTATGACCTTGTGAGAAGCAAAGTCAATAGGGAAGTCAGATTCACTTAACAACCATGTTACTAACTGAACAATTGCAGTGATTCACTTAACGACCGGCCTAAAGGAAGCAACTGATCCAGCCATTGGTTGAACGTTAATCTACCCATTCCTAATGCAACACCTTCATAAGTCCATCACCCCAACTCTTGAGCTAAAACAGAGGGATCTGCCCCCAACTCTTTTTCTAAGGCTGAATTTGGACCGGGAAAACAATTTTAGCACTATAGGTAGTCCTTGACTTGCAACCACCCTAACCCTAACCAGAATTTCAGTTACTAAGCAAAGCTTAGTTGTTAAGAGAGTTGTGTCCAATTTTATGACCCTGTTTGCCACAATTAAGCAAATCACTGCAGTTGTTAAGTAAATTATGCATGTTACATGAATCTGGACTACCCCGTAGACTTTTGTTTGTTGGAAGCCACCTAGGAAGGTTGCAAATGGTGGTCATATGATCCCTGGATATTGCAACCATTGTAAATACATGTCAGTTGCCAAGCATCCAAATTTTGATCATGTGACCATGAGGATGCTGCAACTATTCCACTGCGAGTACTGATTGTAAGTCACTTTTTTCAGTATCATCGCACCTGCAAACAATTTACTAAAGGAATTATTATAAGTCAGAGGACTTCCGGTTTGGCATTTGACAAGACGGGTGGAAGAAGCCGGGGCTTCGGATTCTTAGCCCAATTTCATTCTGCCCGGCGATCCCAAGGAGTCGGAAAGTTGCCCTGGAGAGGCAACAAAGAAGGAGGGATGCCTCAGGAGTCCAGACCAGATGGTGGTCAGTCCAGACGGACTGAAGAAACCTTCCAAAAGGATGGAGGAAAGACTGCCTGCTAAGCCCAGACAGCCCAAGTCATCGCCAGCCAGAAGAAAAGAGAGAAGCCACGGCACTCTGCTAAACAGCTGATTGTCAACAGCATGCTGAAACTGGGTGAGCCTGTTCTTCTATTACCTTTCCTTATGGACTTAGAAATGTTGATCCCCTGATTGGGAAGAGCTATGAAGTAAAGACTCCAGAAGGACTAGGGGAGAAGAGAGTTGTTCTGTCCCCGTCTGACACACACACCCAAACAGCCAGCCGAGGGTTAAATAACTTCTCCACACTCCACACTACAGATAAGAAACTTGGCAGCAGCTCCGTATCTGCCTGCCAAGCACTTTTACTCAGAGAACACAGAAACAAAAAACAATACACACAGTTTGAAATTCAATCCACAGCAAACTACTTCGCCAGAGATTTAGCTTTGTCCGTCACAGAGTCCAAATGGCCACCACCTCCCTTTTATAGCCTGTGGGGTGTGGTCCAGTGACTCAGCTTAATCTCTGGCACGTCTCCTTTTCTGCTGCGCATGCTTGTCACGCCTACGCTGGCGTGGATCCAGCCACAACGTATCTTCATCACTATCCGAAACACCTGGCTCCTGGCCAATCTCAGAAACACCTGGCTCCTGGTCAATCTCTTCTCCGTTGGAAGACACCTGAGGCATTGCCAGAGAGGAGGGTCCTGGAGAGGGAGGCCTGGCCATCTCCTCTCCTTCATGTTCGGAGCCTTCTTCCTCTGATAAGAGGGGCTCACAAGACGGAGCCACAACAAGAGTTAAAAGCAGTGAGCAACTACAGGAGGGGGTAGGATTTTAAGGAAGACAAAAGAACTCTTAAAATTGAATTCAGATTTACTCAAAGAAAGACTGTTTAACCTACAGGATGTGAAAAATTTTTCACAAAGCTGATTGTAAAAGGCATAAATTTCAGATGGTTAATGCCAGAAGGGATTTTAATCAACTGAAATAATACAAGATATAGATTGGATTCAGTTTGGAAAGCAGAAGATTTTGATGAAAGAAATCGAGCATTCTTAGATGAAGGAGTGCATCATCGACAAGAGGAGAGAAAAGATCAGAAACAAACAGAAGAAGCAACTGAAGAAATAATTATACAAACAGTAGAACAGAAAGAGAAATTTGATCAAGAGAGTGAAGGAACTGCCAGAAAACAGAGGATTACAAGATCAACTAGACCTAAATATAAATAATTGAAAGGAGAAAGAAAATGGATTTTTTCAGTGAATATAAATGCACTAAACTCCCCATCAAAAAGAAACATTTTTTTTTAGAAAACTACAGAAATTAAATATAGATATAATTTGTTTGCAAGAGACACATATAAAAAGACAATATTACAAGCTGTTGGAATACCCCAAAATTGGGAAACTTTACCATGCATCAGCACAACAGAAAAAAAGAGGTGTTGCCATATATATTAAAGAGAGAATAGATTCTAAAGTGATTTATTCAGATGAAGAAGGAAGAATTGTGATATAAGAAATGCATTATTAACAATATGGGAAAAAATAAAATGCAAAATATATTTGAAAATTCCAGGGTGGTTGTCAACAATGGAAGCATTTGTACACCCAAATTTAGTGGATTTTAAAAAAAATCTGGATATATAGAGATATTCTAAACTCTGAAGGGAATTTAAAATCTAAACAAGAAATGGAAAATTAGGGTATCAATTTATCATGGTGAGCACGTTTACAAATGCAAGCTAGATATGATAAAGATGTTAAACTGTATGGATTTTATAAGGAACAAACTGTGTTTGATAAGACATTGATAACTTCTGATGAGAAACTAATTAAGCAAATGTATAATTTTCTATTAACTTTGAAAATGGAAAGCGAACAAGTTAAAGAAACAATGATAAGATGGGTGAAAATTTTTGGATACAATATAGAATTAGAAAAATGGCAAAATTTATGGGAAAGAAATTACAAATTGACAATGTCAACTTCCTACAAAGAAATTTATATAAAATGTTTTATAGATGGCACTTGCCACTAGCAAGACTAGCAAAAATGTTTAAAAATATGTCAGATAGATGTTGGAATTGTAAAGATAAGTCAGGCACTTATTATCATGTTTGGTGGACATGTGACAAAGTAAAGAGTTATTGGAAAAAGATACATGCTTGGCTAGAAAAGATGTTGGGAGAACATGTAGATTTTAAACCTGAACTTTTTTTATTAGGTATAATGCCAGAAAAGACTGATAAACAAAGCATATATTTGATTTTGCATGGTACAACAGTAGCAAGAATTATATTTGCGCAATATTGGAAAAAATGAAGGAACACCATCAGATGAAGAAATAATTAAAAAAATACTAGAATGCACAGAGATGGATAGACTGACTATGAGACTAAAAGAAAAAGAAGAAACAGGATATTACCAAACTTGGGACTTATTTTATCGATGGCTAAAGGAAAGAATAAAGGATTAGGAATTAAATATGTATTAGCGAATATAAACTCAGACAGCACATTTGTTGAAAAATTATTACTGAATGTATGGGGGGAAAACCAATAAAAACTTTTAAAATAAAATAAAATAAAATAAAGGAATTATTATAAGTCAAGGACTGCTTGTACTGGGAATGGAAAAACAGAGTTTGCAACTGGCTGTATAGTAACATCATGCACCAATGTCTGGAACTGGGAAGCAATTCATCAAAATCAGATCAGATAGAGATTTAAGGATTGTAAATAGTTTACAAGCATGTTCACGGTCAGTTGCCCTGCAGCAAATCACATTTGTCCCAGCAACTGAATAGGTCAAAGAAAGGCTAAGATGACAGGGAAAAGAATGTGTGATACTCGCTACTAGCAAAGGATAAAAGAATAAGCTTTACAGTTCTTTCTTGGAAGACCCATTGTTTTTTGAGATGTTGAGACTTTGGAAAAAGTGTAGAGAAAAGCAACTAAGATGATAAAAGGCCTGGAGACCAAACCATAGGAAGAACGGTTGCAGGAACTGGGGAGGGCCTTCTCTGTGGGAGCTCCCACCCTCTGGAATGAGCTGCCCCCAGAGATCAGGGTGATCCCTGATCTCCCTTCCTTCCGCCGCGCCCTCAAGACATGGCTGTTCCAACAAGCGGGACTGGCCTAGGATAATTTTTAAGAGGGGTTTTTTAGAGGGGTTTTTAATTACTTTTTAATTAGACAATTTAAATAT
>NW_015397159.1:0-4027 GCF_001527695.2 Protobothrops mucrosquamatus
GAACTTGTTCCCCCCTCTATTATTTGTAGGCAAATGTTTGTTCTCTTAAGAATCTGTACCATATAGCAGTGCCAAATCTTTCTGCAGAGCACCATCAAAATCTCTGCTATCCAATATGCACTACAATCTCTGCATAATTTTTAATTTCAAGAATATATTTCATTGCCAGCAACAGAGATACAAGTCTAGCAAAAGAGTACGCTTTATGAAACATTTTGAAGAAACAGAGGGAGATGACTAGTAATTTTTGGATTTGAACATAGAAACAAAATTCAATTTCTTATTTTTCAGATAAATAAGAGATTATAGGCTCTTTTTGTTCTTGCTTATGTTTATCATTCCTTAAAAGTACTCTTTTGTGGTGTTAGCTAAACTGAATACTATTTCAAAAACATCTTTCAAATCTTTAAGATGTTGCAACATTTCATTGTTTTTATATTTCAGCATTAGAGAGAAGCTTTTTGAAATGTATGAAATCATTCTGCTAAGAATGCTGTTACAGTTTGGTCATTCTTTTTTATTGTGTAAAATACATATCATGCCATACCACAAGTGGACCTCAACTTACGACCCCAAATTCCTGTTGCTAAATGAGAAAGTTAAGTGAATTTTGCCCCATTTTTCTTGCCACAGTTGTTAATTGAATCACTACAGTTGTTGAGTTAGTAACATGGTTGTTAAGTGAATCTGGTTTCCTCATTGTCTTTGCTTGTCAGACGGTCGCAAAAGGTGACCACATGACCCCAGGACTCTGCAACCATCATAAATATGAGTCAGTCGCCAAGCGTCTGAATTTTGATCATGTGACCATGGGGACGTTGCAAAGGTTGTAAACGGACATATTTATTCAGTGTTGTTGTAACTTTGAACGCTGACCAAATGAACTGTTGTAAGTAGAGGACTACCTGATATTTTTAAAATACTATGGAACTGTCATTATGATAGAAAAAGAGAGATTGAGATTTATAATTTATCTATCAAGAATACATAAATACTATTTGCTACATGCAGTAATCTTTGCAATGAAAAAACCTATCAATTATAACTATAAAAATAAAACCCCATCCCCACAATCCCATAGATTCATAATGTTTGATAAGGTGGTTATTTTGCTAGAAGCCTATTAAGTCAAGTCAATGTAATGAATAGGGAAAAAAATCTATTCAAATATTTTGCCCAAATGTGAATCGAAGATATATTAGGTTCTACTTAATATTTCTGAAGATTAAATGCTACCTCACCCAATATTTTCTAGTTCTCAGTTAACAATAGTAAAATAGTAAAAATTGCCTTTATTTTATAAAAAAAACCCTAGCCTGATGCAAACACGAGGGAATGAGGCAAGGAAGCAGTGGACTAAGTTCTGACACTGAAAACATATCTTGGTCTGTTCCCAAACTGGTGCTTTCTAATATCTTGGATTATAACTCCTGTAATACTGAATTATTATTCATGTTGGCTGGCAATACTTGGAGTTGTCAAAGCAGCTTACAAAGCACAGAAGCTATCAGAGTTTTAGAGAAGTTTATTAGAAGACACAAGACAACCCCATAACCTGTTGGATCATCATTTCAAGAGATATTTCCTTACCAGATTCCTTAATGCCTTCAACAATGGCAGAGCTTGTAATGTACTGGAAAAGTTCTTAAAATTTCAAGGAGAAATTCAGAGCTCTATCTACCTTGACAGTAATCCAGTTTGAACTATTTAGCACAGTCAAGCTTGAGAGTTGATCTCAGCATCTGTTTTATGATATTTTGTATTATGTCATAAAATGCTTCATTTTTATGTCATAAAATGTCTTACAAAATTTCCAAATTTCAGTTCCATGGCTCTTGGATTTTGGACACATTCTGTAAGTTAGCCCATTTGAGATAGCTTGGTCAAAAAACGTTTGCTCTATATGATGTACCATTTCACCCAGTTAAAGGTTACAGTAAAGAACAGTACAGTTAAAGTAGAAGATATACTTTAATTCTATATGAATGTATGCTTAATTTGTAAGGATCAGTCAAGATTAACTAAGTGCTGCCACCAGCTAAATTTATTATCTATTAAAATATATTTATAAAACCATTCATATTATCATACAAAATGGTATGCAGATGGTGCTTTTTATTATATTTTACAAAGTTTATTTTAGATTAACATGAGCTTTACAACTCAGCAGTGTGAATCAATATATATGGGGCAATATATTATGCACTGATATTAAAGTTGCAATTTTATATATGCCCACTGAAAACTATAAGTAAAATTGTCTTCTCAAACTATAGAAAAATATTCAGTAGGGACTTAAACTGAATCTTAATTGGGTTTGCTGCATTTTTTTCCTCTTGCTTCTCTTTTGTTTTGATTTTGATTAGACAAGTAGGTTAAGTATTCCTGAAATAACCAGTTTATTCAGGTAAATCCAGCATAAAGATACAACAGGAGAACCTAATAGCAGGACTTTACAAATAATTTATTGAGGCTAAGAATTCAGAATGAAGCCGACCATTTTCTCAACAATTGGACTACTTTGAATAATGTGCAAAGTATTTCTTGAGTATGATGGAAATATATTTAGGTATTTAAAAAGCATGAATCAGAGTTCCTGTCTGTGTAAACAACTCAATGCTTTCTGATACATTTCAGCTCTTCACTTGAAAAAAAGGAGAGGTATATTAAGTGCTTGAGCTTTCCAGGGTGAAGGCCTTAACTACTTCAGCCATGCTGTTGGATGGGTTGTATTAAGTGCAGATACTGTTAGCCATTAGGTGAAGTCATTGAACCACTAGAAAGCCAGGGGGGAAACAGTGCTTTTTCTAATCTAAGAATGTTGCAGTTGAGCATACACACAAAGAGAGAATCGACCTTTAGGGAAGACTTCTTTCACACATACTGAGCCTGCCACCATTTACTATCTAGTATTTCACTGCTATGAGGGTTTCATTTTTGTAATGTTTCACAGATATTGATGCTATACTGAGTATTTCAGGTCATCTATTATTAACACATCGGCAATTTTGTCTGACTAAAAATGAGTTTTTATTATTCATAATTCTTGTAACCCTCTCTTTATCAGGTTTCCAGGTGCTTTATTTATATGCTTGTCTGGCACAATAATGTTAAATACAAGCTTTTTTTGCTATGCATATAAGATTATTGGTTTTCTGACTGGATCCCAGATTCTGATCTCATCCAATCATATAATCCTAAATGATTTTTGGATGAAGTTGTACTCTACATGCCTAATAGAAAAACAAGTTGAGAAGGGTTTTTTTTTGTCATCCCATTTTGTTTTATTTTGTCAAATCACACAAAGTCAATTTATTAAACAAGAAAATTCATATGCCATAACCCTATAAGCAGCTTCATACAGCATTTGTAATTTGAAAAACACTAGCTTGTTGACCATCGAGATAGTCATAGTTGCAACTGGCATATATAGAACTTAAAGGGAGTGTCTACATGTGAACGTACTTGTTAGACCTGAGACACAGAATAACAGCTATGGAAATATATTTCTGAAAACTTTTATTATGGTTACTGTACCTAAGAAATGGTGTTTATGTTCTCCTTTTTTATAAAGAAGATGTTCAGATGGACTTTGCTAAGATTATATGTATATAAAACTTTTTTCTAACATTTATGCCAGGTCCCCAAATCCTTATTGTTTTCCCGGTATATGTATTCTTTTTGGGGGCCTGCCATTCTGCTGGGAGGGGGGATTTGCTTTTGCTTGGGATGACTTTCGCTTTCTACTTTTCTTCTCCCGCCTCTATCCACTTGGGAAGAGAATGTGTCTCCCTTATTTTATTTTATTTATTTATTTTATTTATTTTTTTTCCATTTATACCCCGCCCTTCTCCCGAGGGACTCAGGGCGGCTTACAGGTAAATAAAAACAGTACAATACAATAAATATCTAAAAACCAAATTAAAATATATATTAAATGACCTGTATTAGATTTAAAATTATAAAATCCCTTTAAAATCCCTATAAAATCCCCCCCTAGGCCAATCCCGCTTGATGGAAAAGCCAT
>NW_015397159.1:5392-7582 GCF_001527695.2 Protobothrops mucrosquamatus
GGTCAGGCTTCCCAAGACAATTTTCTTTCTCCAATGTTCAGAATGCTTAACTGACCATCACTGATCTTGGGAAGAATGATATGGAGAGAAAGGGATGAGACTCTGCCTCAATTATTCTGATCAATATTGCTGATTCCCTAAAGCGGGAAACTGCTGGTCTGTAAAAACAGCTGGGAGAAGAAGAGATTGCTTCTCTTTTCCTCCCAGCATCCTATCAAGGATTATTAGAAGAAAGATTAGGGATGGAAGTGACTGACGGTGCGGTTAGTCTCTGATTCAGCAGCACGACTGAATGATATTTTCATTGAAGTTATTTCCTAATCCAAGTCTTTCACTAGAGGTACTCCTCAACTTACGACCACAATGGAACCCAAAATTTATGTTGCTAAGTGAGAAATTCATTGTTTTGCCCCATTTTACAATCTTTCTTGCCACATTTGTTAAGTGAATCACTGTAGTTGTTAACTAGTAACACAGTTGTTAAGTGAATCTGGTTTCCCCATTGACTTTGCTTGTTAGAAGATTGCAAAAAGTGATCACATGACTCTGGGGCATTGTAATCATCATAAATATGAGTCGGTTGTCAAGCATCCGAATGTAAATCACGTGACCATGGGGATGCTGCAATGGTCATAAGTGTAAAAAATGGTCATAAGTCACTTTTTTCAGTGTTGTTGTAACTAAGCAAATTGTTGTAAGTCAAGGATCGCCTGTAATTAATCGTGAGAAAGTTATTCTCTTGCCCTCTCAGGCCAAAATATTTTTCCTTCATCATTTATTTACCACATCATAAGAATAACATTCTTTTCAAGTATGATACCTATGGTGACCGTATATCCTTTATAATAACAGACATTCGTTTATTTCAGAAAGCTGTCCTTTGGATTTGTTTAATTTAATTATTCATTTTCTTGATTTTGCTCTGAATTATTTTTGTAAAGTAAAGTTATAAACATAAACAACGAATGTTTTTATTCCCGAACTTTTTTCCAGATTTACCCCTTTTTTAGGTTTGCCCTTTATTTTTTCCAAGAATATATGGTCACTATAGTTATATCCGAAAGACTCTCCTCCATCTTTACTAGATATTTTTCCATTACATCTCAATGCCTTTAGGAAAAAAAAACAGGAATGAGAAGTATATGGGTCATAACTGGAATGATCTTAGAAGAAATATTTCCATCTATGTATGAAACTGCCTCAGTTTCAGCAGAATGGAATTAAAATAGCAAGGATAATAGCCCTTTAAAAAACATTTCATTTTGCCAAGTTTAACTGGATAGCTTCAAAGATTTCATCACAATAAGTTTTTGAAAAATTCTCCTATATTTGTTTGAGAGCTGAGAGATCAGAGTTTAAGGAGGACAATGCAGGAAGCCTCCAAATTGTCTCATGTCTATCAAAGACCCTAACAAGAAGTTGATAAAGAGTAAGTTATTTTTGGCTTGCTTTTATGACTGGTCATAGGTTTGTGCCTTGTTGCCTCTTGTCTCTTTCTAGGATACCACAAGGGGTTATTTTAACTGTTTGGCATATTTAGTTCTTTCTGGGATCAGTCAAAACCAACAACATTGGCTTTGGTGAGGTATCAGGGTGAGCCTTGCACAATAGAAAATTTTGCCATTTCACTTTCAGGTTGTGAAAGTATAAAAACTAAGTTGCCTTTATGGGATAGTCCGGCCTCATCTCCAGAAGGTACTGTATGAATTCTGGGGAGCAGATCTCCCTCTCTCAATTCACAAATTTGAATTGGGAAGCGATTGATGAAATCTAAATTAAACCATGTGGCTTATGATTAATAGCAGTACCACCATACAGTGCTTCTCAACTGTACAGCTTTCACATTTGGAATTCAGGCCTATGTGAAAAGATGCAGGTGGCCACCAACTTGAAGTATATTAAACATAATACATTTGCTAATGCAAATAAACCGGGGAGATGGTTGGCCTATCAAATACGTAAGAGGCAGAAAGCCAGACTTATATCTAAAATTTTGGTTAAGGACCGTGAGATTTATCAACAAGAAATGATTAAAAAGGCGTTTACTGAATTTTATTCGCATTTATATTCTTCAGAGACTATAAATAGTGAAGATATTGACAAATATCTACAATCTTCATCTATATATAAACTTACATTGGAGCAACAGAAACTCATGAATGAAGAGATTACTACAGATGAAATTTTAAA
>NW_015397160.1:0-2856 GCF_001527695.2 Protobothrops mucrosquamatus
AGTTCCAGGTCCCTGCCCAGCCAGGCAATGGTGGAAGCAAGCTTCTCTCCACAACTCCCAACTTCCCTAGTTTGAAAAGCAAACTTTTGCCTTGTATTATTTACCTTGGCAAATGCCCCCACCAGATTGATGATCTGTAAAGTGGATTTGTTATTTGGCTGTTTTCTTTGGCAACTCTTGAAAGCGAGATTTTTTTTTTTTCCCCTTTTCCCTTCCCTTCCTGATTACAGTCCCAGATGTCATTGCATACATTACTGGGAGCTCCAAGTTCCTTCTAAAGTTTTAATTTCGACTACAAATGCCATTAAGCTTTGCTCTTCCTCTCTCTCTCCCCCCCCCCCTATTTTTCTGTTTTGTTTTGTTTTTTTCTTCCCTTGCACCTCTGCTTCCCATTTACTTACGGCATTACAGGTCGTCCTCAATTTAATGACCACATGTCCGTTGTTCAGCAAGACGCCTAGTGATTTGTGACCCATTTTGTGACCTTTCTCATAGGTGAATCGCTGTAGTTGTGGGGTTAATCACGCAGCCGTTAAGCGAATCTGACTTGCCCATTGATTTTGCTTGTCAGAAGTTCGCAAAAGGGGATCACATGACACCGGGACACTGCGACCGTCGTAAATGCAGGAGAAATAGTTGACAAATCTCTTCTTAAAAAGCTCCAGGGATGGAGCACCCACAACTTCTGAAGGCAGGTTGTTCCACTGGTTAATTGTTCTAACTGTCAGGAAATTTCTCCTTAGTTCTAGGTTGCATCTCTCCTTGATTAACAGAATAACAGAGTTGGAAGGGACCTTGGAGGTCTTCTAGTCTAACCCCCTGCTCAGGAAGGAAACCTACATCATTTTAAACAAATGGTTATCCAATCTCTTCTTTAAAAAATCCAGTTATGGAGCACCCACAATTTGTGGAGGCAGGTTGTTCCACTGGTTAATTGTTCCAACTGTCAGGAAGTTTCTCCTTAGTTCTAGGTTGCTTCTCTCCTTGGTGAGTTTCCATCCGTTGCTTCTTGTCCTGCCTTCAGGCGCTTTGGAGAATAGCTTGACTCCCTCTTCTTTGGGGCAGCCCCTGAGATACTGGAATACTGCTATCCTGTCCCCCCTCGTCCTTCTCTTCCTTAAACTAGACATCCCCAATTCCAGCAACCGTTCCTTATATGCTTTAGCCTCCAGTCCTCTGATCATCTTTGTTGCTCTTCTCTGCACCCTTTCTAGAGTCTCAACCTCTTTTTTAGATGATGGCACAACCTCTTTTTTTATATTGTGGCAACCAATACTGGATGCAATATTCCAAGGAGAGACAGGAGACATGATATCTGTCTCCCAGGCTATCAGAAAGAAGAGAGGGTTGACTTATTCTCCAAAGCACCAGAAGGCAGGACCAGAAGTAATGGATAGAAGTTGTTAAAAGAGTGGTCCCACCTCCCTAGGAGAAATTTCCTGACAGCGAGAACAATTAATCAATGGAGTAGCTTGCCTCTTGCAGTTGTGGGTGCTCCATGCCTGGAGGGTTTCGAAAAGAGACTGGACAACCTTTTGACCAGAATGATATAGGTTCTCCTGCTTGAACAGGGGGTTGGACTAGAAGACCTCCAAGGTCCCTATGATTCTACGTTTTAATCCTTCCGGCAATTTTTTCTCTCCAGACTGCTGTCTCCCAATAGATGCCCCCTCGGAGAGTCCTGCCTGCACTTCCCTGTCTGGACACAGGCTTTTCAAGTGGCTTCTGCGTCTGGATCTTTTGTCTAGCCAGACGCCAAACTGTGTGTGCAAGAGGATTAAGACCCAAATATCTGCCCCCCCCCCTCGACTTATCTATTGGCGGTGTCTCCAGACCATTCTTTGCTCTCATAATGGACCACGCGGGGGCCCGAAGCCTTAAGCCACTGCTGTTTACCAAATTCCCCTTTAGGAGGAGGAGGAGGAGGAGAAGGGCTCTCCAGCCGCCTGCCCTCCCTGACGGAGAAGGTCAGAACGGAAGAGAGGCCAAAGCGTTCTGTTCTTTGGAGCGCTTTTCTTTTCCTTTCTTTCTTTCTTTCTTTCTTTCTTTCTTTCTTTCTTTCTTTCTTTCTTTCTTTCTTTCTTTCTTCTTTCCTTCCTTTCTTTTTTTCTTTCTTTTGCCAAAGCATTCTCTTTTTGAAGTGGAGGAGTGCTTTTCTTTGCTTTGCTTTTCTTTCGTTCTTTCTTTCTTCTCTTTCCTTCTTTCTCTTTCTTTCTTTCTCTTTCTTTCCTTTCTTTTTTCTTTCTTTCTTTCTTTCTTTCTTTTCTTCTCTTTCTTTCTTTCTCTTTCTTTCTTTCTTTCCTTTCTCTTTCTTTCTCTTTCTTTCCTTCCTTTTTTCTCTTCCTTCCTTCCTTCTTTTCCTTCCTTCCTTCCTTCCTTCTTCCTTCCTTTCTTTCTTTCTTCCTTCCTTCATTCCTTCCTTCCCTTCTTTCCCTTTCTTTCTTTCTTTCTTTCTTTCTCTCTCTCTCCTTTCTTTCTTTCTTTCTTTCTTTTTCTTTCTTCCTTCCTTCCTTTCTTTTTTCTTTCTTTTACCAAAGCATTCTCCTTTTGAACTGGAGGAGTGCTTTTCTTTCTTTCTTTCTTTCTTTCTTTCTTTCTTTTTCTTTCTTTCTTTCTTTCTTTCTTTCTTTCTCTTTCTTTCTTCCTTTCTATTTCTTTCCTTCTTTCCTTCCTTGTTTTCTTTCTTCCTTCCTTCTTTCCTTCTTTCCTTCCTTCCTTCCTTCCTTTCTTTTTTTCTTTTACCAAAGCATTCTCCTTTTGGACTAAAGGAGTGCTTTTCTTTCTTTCTTTCTTTCTTTCTTTCTTTCTTTCTTTCTTTCTCTTTCTTTCTTTCTTCCTTCCTTCCTTCCTTTCTCT
>NW_015397160.1:6295-7580 GCF_001527695.2 Protobothrops mucrosquamatus
AATATTTGGGCTTAAAAAAGATCGTCACGTTGAAAGAATAGCCAGTGAGGTAAGGCCAGGGAAATTTTGCAGATTTGAAAGACTCGCGCTAATTGCAATGGATCCGTCCCTGGACCCCACTCCAGACGTGAGTTCAGAGAAGGGTGAATTGGCAGAAGAAGCCGAGTGTTTATCAGAATCGGGGCCCTGCCTGCATCCCAAAAGCTGCCCTCTCTCCCAACTACAGAGACATTTGTCTGAAATAGTATAGAGTTTCCTGCCTGACCAGGGGGTTGGACTAGATGACCTCCAAGATTCCTTCCAACATTATTATTATTATTGTTGTTGTTACTGTTGTTGTCGTTGTTGTCATCATCATCATCATCTTTGGGGCTTTTTTTATTTGCATTTCCTTCCTTCCTTCCTTCCTTCCTTCCTTCCTTCCTTTTTTTTTTTTTTTTTAAAAAAAAAAGGTAACTGGTGCCTAAATTCTTGGCGGATGTTTTAAAGCACCATTTCACTCCTTAATAGTCCATACCCAGAGACACATACATACAACAAATTAGAACTTGCCTCTGCCCACTTTAGGCATGCAACTCTCAAAAGTATCACACTAATGGAACAATGGAACAACCTGCCTCCAGAAGCGGTGAATGCTCCAACACTGGAAGTTTTTAAGAAGAGACTGGACAGCCATTTGTCTGAAATGGTGTAGGGTTTCCTGCCTGAGCAGGGGGTTGGACTCGATGACCTCCAAGGTCCCTTCCAACTTTATTATTATTATAATATATATGGGGATCCAGAGTTGAACAGAGCCTGGTATGCGGGATCAAAAGTCAGACCATTGTGCCGAAATATGGTGGTTGTTCTGTGCTTTTGAAAAAATTTGGTGTAGTGGTTAGGGTGCTGGCTTAGAAACCAGGAGACTGTGAGTTCTAGTCCCACCGTAGGCAGGTCTAGAACTCGGAGTCTCCTGGTGATTGGCTCAAAGTCACTTGGTTGGCTTTCATGCTGAAGGCGGGACTAGAACTTTATTTATTTATTTATTTAATTGAATTTTTACCCCGCCCTTCTCCTTACGGACTCAGGGCGGCTGACAGCCTGATAAAAAAACAAATACAAAAATACCCCGATTTAAAAACATAATTAAAATGAAATATTGGATTTGGCCTGTGTCAATTTAAAATTATTTTTAAAACCCCACTAAAAATCTCCCCCTAGGCCAGTCCTGCTTGTTGAAATAGCCATGTCTTAAGGGCGCGGCGGAAGGAAGGGAGATCCGGGATCACCCGGATCTCTGGGGGTA
>NW_015397161.1:0-4812 GCF_001527695.2 Protobothrops mucrosquamatus
ACAATCAAGAAGTAAACAACATCCCAATCAAAAACTGCCAAACAAGCTAACAGGAAACAATAGCCTGATCAAAGAACTACCAAGACCCCTCTGACAAGGCATGCCACTAGAATATAAACCTCACTCCCTGTTAGCACTGATGTTATCTACTTTGGGTAATGAAATGTCTGCAAGAAAATAACCAAGTTCAGAGAGCACCAAAAAACCCCTCAAAACTCTGGGGGACGGGGACTGGCGATCTGAGAATTGTGGTCACTCCCAAAATGGTGCCCACTTCCGAGACAGCACCATGTGGCCTCTGTATATGAAGGCTACAGACAACTTCAGTGATTTGCTTAACAACTGTGGGAAAAAAGTTCATAAAGTGGGGCACAACTCACTTAAAAACTGCCTCGCTTAGCAATGGAAAATTTGGGTTCGGTTGTGGTCGTAAATCAAGGATTACCTGTATACCGAATACACACAGAATGTATTTTCAGTTTTCTAGAAATAGACCACTAGAGGGCAGAATCGGACCATCCTATGTATAATTGGAAGAATCTGTTTAAACTATCTTAAATCATCAGACTACCCAGCGCTCTTCGCTAAAGGAAAACTTCATATCTCTTCCTCCAATTTTGCAGAACTTTCTTCCTGCAGAATGGAAGGTGGGTGGGTGGGAAGTGACCTTGAGCTTCTCTTGGCAATCAAATACTTGGGCTCTTCTGCATGGTGGTATATAAGCACTGCTCTCTGGCATGCCAGAAGACAGCAAAATAGGACATCTTGAAAACCTGCTAGCTGCACTCCAGCCCCTGCATTTCAGCAGTGAGGTAGAATAGGACTCTGTCTGCAATAGAAACACAGGGGAGGAGAGAGGCAGGGCGAGGAATACCTCTTTCTGTGTGGGTACTGGTGGCTAAAGGCTTCCCTTACCACTCACAGGAACAGAAGTGGAAAGGGGGAGAGGATGGGCTGGGGACAAGGTGGTTGCTCCCCTCTGTGTTTAACTTCATTTCAGCTGTCCACCTCCCTATGGAATAGGCCAAATCCACGGAGGGAGGCAGCTTTACAGGTCGTGGTGTTCCAGGGTCATGTGATCTCTTTTTGCGACCTTCTGACAAGCAAAGTCAATGGGGAAGCCAGATTCACATAACAACCGTGTTACTAATTTAACAACTGCATTTAACAACTGTGGCAAGAAAGTTCGTTAAATGGGTTCACTTAATAAATGTCTTACTTAGCAACAGACGTTTTGGGCTCAATTGTGGTTGTAATTACAAGTAAGACTACCTCTACCTAATCCAAGCTTTGAAATATACTTTTGGCACATGTTCAGAAGTCTTTTGGAAGACGTATCAGAAAGTGCACCCATCCAGCCCCATAGGGCAGGCCCTTCCCACCAATACTTCTCTAATCTCACGGAACACCTCTGTGGGACAGGAACATTTGTGGCTACGCAATGCCAATTCTCAGGTCATTTCTCCAAGGCCTAGCACATTTATCCAGGTTGGCAAAAAAAAGTGTTAGGGTTGACTCTTGTGCTTGTGGGAAGACCCTTGTTTCTTTGCAAAAACCTTTTTGTAAAACAATGGCCAGGAATCAGGGCCGAATGAGGATTGCATGTCTACAGCAGCCTGAGATGGCCAGTAGGAGTTGGGCAAACTCCCAGTCCAAAACACACTTTGATACGAGACACTGTAGTCTGTCCAAACTGGTAGGTTTGTGTTGGGAGAAAGTGGAAAATGGCACTTTAAAACTAGACCACTAAAGACTAACTCAAAAAGGTTACCTTCAGAGTGTTCAGGGGAAACTTGAAGACAATATAATCCATTTATATCTTCCTGAAACTGTTAACAAGACATCTTCCTGCTGTGGTTTAGCTGATGATGCAGAAGACCTCTGAAGTATATGCCTCTGGGAGAATGCACTGAGTTAATTTATTCCTTGTGGTTATCATTCAAGCTTTTTTTTTTCTTCATAAAAGAAAAGGAAGGATAAAGAAGAAAGGAAAATTATTACCCTGGAAATCTACAGAATTTTAATCACAACCAAACATTAATCCAGTCTTCGGGAATGTGCTTCCCTTCAAATATTCTTTGCTGGCCCAATTTCCACTATGGAAAGAGAAAGACTAGGAAGGGTTGGATATGTCAATGTGAGTTTTTTGGTTTTGCAAATATATCAAATTTGGCTTCGCCTTGTTTTTTCATTTTTGAGGCCATGTCAACATTGGTTTGTCGGATTTGAGATTTAATAATTTTGTGCCAACATCTGTGTGTATTTTGGGGCACATTTCCCCAAACATACATTTTTGTTTTCAATTTTGTCTAGTGTAATGTACAAAACGTTTGCAACATTTAATACAAGTTTATGCAGATTTCCTTCTTTGGATCCCATTTCCTTTGCACACATTAATTAGCAATATAGTCATGAGATATTATTATAAGGAGCTTTTGTACATGTTTTCTGGGTAGAGTGGAAGAAATATGCAGTGAGTCAAGATACAGCAACCATCCTAAAGTAGCAAAAGTTAGGATCTCAGAGGGAGTGAAAATAGAGGATTTACATACTTTTTCTTCAAATTTGAATAAAAGATGTTCTTTTGTTTCATTAAATCTGAACAATTCTAGTAGTAATGTTATAGTAACGATGAAATTATGATGGTAACAACAGAGTAGAAATTGGATACAATAATCAGTACTGAGAAATCAGTAACAAGGATCTGGAGATTTTTGCATGTGATTTTGTCATAACTTGCTCCAATTTATTTATTTCCCTTCAGATACTGATAGATAAATATCTTATTTTCATTTTAGTTCTAGACTTTAGAAATACAATAAAAATGCATTATAGAAATTATAAAATTGATAATATAGTAGCAGAACTGAACTTAAGCCTTTAAGACTATTCTAACCCCAAATTAGACTTTTTGTTTCCTAATAAATTGTCTCAGAATAAAATTTTGCTATTTTATAAATAATGCGTGGATTTGAATCAGATGCAAGGGGAGTGACATTAAATTGATATATTACATCCAAATAGTTGCCTGAAAGAGGTGTTATTAATAGATTAGTATGATATAGAATTTTATACTTCAGGATAAATTATAATTTATATGTATGGATTTCTTCAAAAAGAACACTTGGTGAAAGTAATTATTAAAAGGTATGCAATTGTTCAAAGTGTTTTTTTTAAATCCTATCTGGCATAGCATCACTGCAAGAATAGTTCAGTTCACATTTTACAATATAGTTGCTTGGCTGATCATGTGAAACCAATTATTGCAATTTGTTTAACAAAACATGCTTAAGGAAACTATGGTTTAATGGATAATATAAGCTCAATCCTAAGGACTAATAGACTACAGTACTATACCTTGTGAAGCAGGCCTATAGTTTCCAGAAGGGCCTTCATGTTAGTCTTGCAGCACAAAAAAAATCCAATCATGTGGTGGTTCAAAGATTCACTATTTGTGATAGTATCAGCTTCTGTGGATCATGGTTCAACAAAGTAAAGCTCTTCGTTGAATATGTTATAATCAAATGAAAAGTAAAGCTCCAGGATGGATTATATAATACTTCAAGCCTGTTAATTAGATACTAAGGTCTCAGCAATAGTGAGCTTATTATAGTTGGACTTCTGTGTCTGATTGGAAAATTCCAAGTAACCATTAAATGACAGCCAAGAAGTAGTATTTCAGCTCAGTAGATATGCTACTCCCAAATGATACACCGAGGGTGGATAGGAGAGAAATAAGCAGGTATCCTATCCACCCCCCAACGTTATCATAATCCAAACAGATGAAGAAACAGGCTAGCAATTTTAGGACTACTACATTTGGGCTGCCCATCATAGACTAAAGTTTGCAGTTGGTTTTACATATAGCATGGCTTATATAGTTTTGACTTGGTATGTGGTGTGATCTCAGTGCTATGTAGCATCTACAGTGCTCAGTATATAAGGATACATGTTTTAATGCCTTCTAAAAATCAATCACTGTATTTTACGTAATAAAACGTGATTCTATAAACCATGCCATCATGTGTACATAGCCACTTCTGAAGTGGATCAGATTTTGTAATATTTTGGAGTGAGGGAGTGCCAAGACAGAGGCAAAAGCCGCTCTGTCTGTAGAGGCAGCCCCATGCTTGACAGCTCAAGTTTAGCATTCCTGAAAGTTGATTTCAAATTGAATGGCCTCGTTTTATTCAATTAAGCCCTGTACATATTATCTAAAGACTGTAGGCTTTTGTGTTCAGATACTCTGAGTTGTTGAGAGAAAGATGGATAAAGACGCTCCAGTTGCTGCTTATGATAATAGTATTTAACTTTTTGCTATCGATTGCAATCCTTTTTCTATAGAATTTCTGCTCTAGTTAATATATTTTCCTCATTCATCAATAAACTTCTTCCTATCAAGGCTTCTTAAAATTTTGGCCCAAATAAAAATAAAGCATCATTACTGGGGGGGAGGAGAAGAACAAGTGAAAATGAAATTATTCCTTTTGTACTCAGAAAATATATTTAATTAAAATAAAATCAACGAGGGATGAAAGGTTTTTTTTTGTCTTCACTGTACCAGTCAGACTACCATTTGCTTGCTTTCATTGATCAAAAGAATAATGTAAGACAGCTACCATCTTCTAGAAGAAATGGACAACTTCCACAATCTCTTCTATCACTAGCCAAATGACCTGGTGATTGAGGAAATTAGGAATTCTAATGCAGCATAGCTAGAGAACACAAACTGAGAACAAGGACAGAGATGTATATTTTTGTAATTTCAAGGGAATGTTTTGAATCTTGACCCTTCCTTGGCAGCCTACTTTG
>NW_015397161.1:5191-7580 GCF_001527695.2 Protobothrops mucrosquamatus
GAAGAAGTAACATTACTTTTTTTTTATTTTTACATCTGCAGTGAAATGTTCAATGGCTGTAGCACCATAGACAGGATCAGGAAAGTCATATCTACCCCACTCCGTTTTGTTGTTTTTGTAATAGGAGAAATTGGTCTATTTGGGGCAAAATCTAACGCATTAGAATTAATTGACTCAAGCAGTTCACTCAGTTCTGGGATTTGAATGACATTATTACTCTCTTCTCTTTAGTTAAGGATTTTTTTTGTTAAATATTTTTTTAACCCTGCCTTAATTATATTTATAACTTAAGGTGCTGAACATATTGAATATTGTTTCCTGTTCCTCTTTTCTCCACAACAATCCAGTGAGGTGAGTTGGACTAAGTGATTGACCTCAGATGTCTTTCATATCTAAGGCGGGATTAAAACTCAGTCTCTTGGTTTCTAGATTGGGGCCTTAATCACTAGATTAAACTGGCTCTCTGTTGTATTTTTTAAAATAAAACCTTTTTAATCATTGCTACTCCAGTTTTAGAACTACCAGGTCTGGACTGCAAAACCTGAGACTACTAGAAGAATAGGATAGGACAGGACAGGACAGGACAGGACAGAACAGAACAGACCTTGGAGGTCTTGGAGCTCCCCTGCTCAAGCAGGAGAACCTATATCACCTCAGACAAATGACTGTCTAGCCTCTTCTTAAAAACCTCCAGTGATGGAGCGCCCATGATTTGTGGAGGCAAGCTGTTCCACTGGTTAATTGTCCTCACTGTTAGGAAGTTTCTCCTTAATTCCAGGTTGCTTCTCTCTTTGTTCCAACCATTGTTTCTTGTCCTACCCTCTGGTGCTTTGGAAAATAGTATGACCCCCTATTCTTTGTGGCAGCCCCTCAAATACTGGAATACTGCTATCATGTCTCACTTATTTCTTCTTTTCTTTAGACTAGCCCAGTGGTGGCGAACCTATGGCACGGGTGCCAGAGGCGGCACTCAGAGCCCTCTCTGTGGGCACGTGCGCCGTCGCCCCAGTCCTAGGCCTTCAGCTGGGTTTTATAAAACCTTTTCGCTTTAGGCCTCCGCCGCCGTGTGCAAAAAAAAAAAGGTTCACTCAATCAGTCAATTTCAACTTCTCGCGGGGAAAAAAAAGATCTTGCAAAGCTGGAATTGATTGAACTTTTTAATCCCACCCAGTCTGCCGTTACCACCGCAGCCATGCCCACCCAATGGGCCACACACCAATTGGCCACATCCAGCCAATGGGCCACACCCACCTGGCACCCGACGATGTATAAGTGGGTTTTGGGTTGCAGTTTGGGCACTCGGTCTCTAAAAGGTCCGCCATCACTGGACTAGCCAAACCCAAGTCCTGCAGCCATTCTTCATATCTTTTAGTCTCCAGGCCTTTGATCATCTTAGTTGCTCTTCTCTGAACTTTTTCCAAGGTCTCAACATCTTTTTATAGTATGATGACCAAAATTGGTTGCAGTATTCCAGGTGTGGTCTCACTAGGGTTTTATAAAGCTGTAGTAATATTTCACGTGATCTTGATTCTATGCTTCTGTACAACCCGGGATTATATTAGTTTTTTTGACTGATGCTGCATACCGCTTGCTCATAGTCAAGTGATCATCCCCTAGGATTCCAAGGTCCCTCTCACAGTTACTGTTACTGTCTCACCAAATCTGTACTTATATATTTGATTTTTTTCTGCCAAAATGTAAAACTTTGCTTTTCTCAACATTAAAACTCATTTTGTTGGATAGGGCCCATTTTTCAAGTTTGTAAGATCTTTTTGGATCCTGAGCTTGTCTTCTGGGGTGTTGTCTATTCCTGCCAGTTTAGTGTCATCCGCAAATTTGATGAGTTCCCCTTCTATTCCCTCATCTAAGTCATTAATGAAGATATTGAAGAGTACTGGGCCTAAGATGGAGCCTTGTGGTACCCCACTGCTTACTTCTCTCACTGGATGTAGTACCATTGAGTACTACTTGTTGAATACGGTTTGTCAGCCAGCTACAAATCCATCTGGTGGTGATGTTGTCTATTCCACCTTTTTCTAGCTTACCAAACAGTAGATTGTGGTCTACTTTGTTGAATGCCTTACTGAAATCTAAGTCTACTATGTAGACTTAGTTTCGCTGGTTTGTTAAGTTGGTCACTTTATCAAAGAATGAAATAAGCTTGGTTTGGCATGATGTGTTTTTAACAAACCCATGCTGGCTGCCAGTTATAACTTTGTTTGCTTCTAGCTGTTTGCAGGTCTGTTTTTTGATTATCAGATGATTATGTGAGCCATCAAGTTGGTGTTGGCCTCTAGAGACCACCTACTTGGATTTTCTCCAAGACCACTAAATGGCAGCTAATGTTCAGCTCCTCCTCCTCCTCCTCCTCCTCCTCCTCCTCCTCCTC
>NW_015397162.1:0-2988 GCF_001527695.2 Protobothrops mucrosquamatus
TCTTCTTCTTCTTCTTCTTCTTCTTCTTCTTCTTCTTCTTCTTCTTCTTCTTCTTCTTCTTCTTCTTCTTCTTCTTCTTCTTCTTCTTCTTCTTCTTCTTCTTCTTCTTCTTCTTCTTCTTCTTCTTCTTCTTCTTCTTCTTCTTCTTCTTCTTCTTCTTCTTCTTCTTCTTCTTCTTCTTCTTCTTCTTCCCTCTCTCATTTATGAAGAAATGGACAAATGTCCATTGGCTCTTTTTTTTTTTAAATGTATGAAATGGAATTCTCATCCAGCATTAACTTAAATGTGCAATTTCTTAGTATGCTACAGTCATTTATATAGATATTATATCTGAGATCGTAAAATTATTCCCAGCTCACACATACCATATCTGAGATCATAGAATTACTCCCAGCTCAGACATATAGTACTATGTGTTTAGGCAACAAAAATGCCTAAAATGTATTTATACAGATCATGATGGTTTAATGCATACCATATGGGCATTCTGGATTATCTACACACACAAAAAGGAGGTCAACCTATTCTCCAAAGCACCTGAAGGCAGGACAAGAAGCAATGGATGGAAACTAACCAAAGAGAGAAGCAACCTAGAACTAAGGAGAAATTTCTGGACAGTTAGAACAATTAATCAGTGGAATGATATGCCTCCAGAAGCTGTGAATGCTCCAACACTGGAAGTTTTTAAGAAGAAACTGGACAGCCATTTGTCTGAAATGGTATAAGGTTTCCTGCTTGAGCAGTGGGTTGGACTAGAAGATCTCCAAGGTCCCTTCCAACTCTGTTATTCTGTTACATTCTGGCACAAGTATAAGCTGCCTTTTAAATGGTTGGTTCCTTTATTATTTTAATTATTAACAATTAGGAAGCATAACTGTTAATAGCTAAAAACTCAGGTATGAAAAATAAGAAGCCTACACCACTGCAACCATATTAAGGATTTTTTATTTACATAAAGAAAGTAAACATCAGTGGAAAGACTATTTCCTCAATATGTTTCTCTTTCTTATCCAATGACCAAAGTGTGTGCTGAAATACCATCACTAAGAAGGTGCTAGATTGTATTGCATGCTGGGGAAAAAAGACTCTTGAAAAGTAATATACTTTTCTTCTCTAGTGCTGCAACACTCCCTGGGAAAGCTCATAAAAGCTGAGTTGCTGTGTTCAGTTAGGCTGAGGAGAAATGACCCATCGTTCGATTACTTTGCAGGATGGCCAAATATGGCTACTGCAGGAAGAAGAAAAATGTTGCCAAAGAAACACATAAAAGCACTGAACCCCATGAAGACAATATGAATGTGTCTGTATATCCTAAGGTAAAGTTTACTTCACACAAATCAAGAAACCGTCTCAAAAAGGTTATGGAGATTATTAAAATGGGTTTTTATTTATTAATTTGATTAATATGCCTGCCCATTTCACCACAATCAGTTTGGGTGGCTAAAAGGTAAGTTTAGTTATTTAAAAATGGGGCAAAATCAAACACATATTTTGAAACAATGTCTTGTAGCTAGAAGACTTACTTCCATAGTTATTTTTTCCCCAATCACTTTTAAGATAATTTTGTTGTATCTGTTATATTCTAATACCCACTATTATATTCTAATACCCACTATTCTCAACAGACAAGTCCTTGTGGAATATTACCTCAAGATCCATATCTCTCGATATCATGGTTGCGTAGTAGAATGGGAACTACTTAGTTATGTTGTGTGCTTCTTTATATATCACTAGGTTAAATTTGTTTAGGAATTAAATTTGCGTTTATCCCTTATTCAGTTAAGGAAAGAGAACAGTTTGAGGGGAAGGCAGAGGAGATGGAGGAGTTAAAAACTGTAAAATAAAAATTTCATAGTACAGGTAGTCCTCGACTTACAACAGTTCATTTAGTGACATTCAAAATTACAATGGCACTGAAAAAATGACTTATGACCATTTTTCACACTTATGACTTTTGCAGCATCCCCATGGTCACGTGAATAAAATTCAGACGCTTGGCAACTGGTTTATATTTATGACGGTTGCAGTGTCCAGGGGTCATGTGATCGCCTTTTGCATCCTCCTGACAAGCAAAGTCAACTGGAAAGCCAGATTCACTTAACAACTGCACTTCACTTAATAACTGTGGCAAGAAAGATCGTAAAAGGGGGCAAAATTCACTTAACAAATGTTTCACTTAGCAACGGAAATTTTAGGCTCAACTGTGATTGTACGTTGAGGACTTCCTCTATTAGTTTTCACCACCTCTTGAATTCTGTTGCCCAGGTAAAGAAGAGGTTAGATTTCATTATCTAAGCTGTACAACACATTTTGATGTAACACTCCTCATTGCCTCGGTAATATTGTGTTTTCCATGGTCAGTGGAGTAATGAAACATGACGGAAGCAGTCATACATGCAGTAAAGGACGGGTGTCAAACTCGCCACGTCACGTGATGTATCGCGACGTATCATGACTTTTTTCACATTGCTGGAGCTGGGGTGGGTGTGAGCTCCGCATGAAGCAACCGGCCCACAGGTTAGCAGTTTAACACCCCTGCAGTAAAGTGACAGACCAGTAAATGAAACAGGACAGACTTCTCCAAAAAAAAAAAAAAAAGAAAAGAAAAGAAAAGAACAGAACACACTTGCTTTTTTTATAAGAGCATTATAAGAGCAGTAATCTTTGAGTGAACAGGGGACATTTAAACATACGACTTGGGCTTTGCAAACTTGATTATTATTTCATCACTACGTCAGGCAACAAAATGGAACATTTGCATAAGACAGTGGTGGCAAACCTATGGCACGGATGCCAGAGGCAGCACTCAAAGCCCTCTCTGTGGGCACACGCACCGTCACCCCAGTCCTAGGCCTTCAGCTGGGTTTTATAAAACCTTTTCACTTTAGGCCTCCACCACCATGTGCAAAAAAAAATATCAGTCAATCAGTCAATTTCAACTTCTCCCTGGGAAAAAAAAGATCTTGCAAAGTTGGAATTGATTGATTG
>NW_015397162.1:4950-7579 GCF_001527695.2 Protobothrops mucrosquamatus
TTTCCCTAATCCACCTCAAGTATAGGGAAGAACTTATTATCCAAGTTAGAGCACAGTTCAAAATAAAAAGCAAACTTCCAGGGTCGGTTCGTCTGCTTACAAAAAAAACTCACAGTTCAATTTAAGTTGCAGCAGTGGCAGCGGCTTCTAGCTTCGCCGAAGCGAAGGCGTCCTGGATCGCGGAGAAGCCTCGGGGCTCTGGAGGAGTTCTCACCTACATCGTCCACATGGGACGACTCGGGAACTCAACTCCTACCCCGGGCAGCTCACCTATCCCCTTATGCCCAGGGGAAGGGTACAAGCCGTTTGACAGCTGATGCTAGCTGTCAGAACGGTTTTTACGCTGAAACAGGCGGGAGGCAGCAAACAGCTGCTTCCAACGAGGTCGCCTGCCACCGGAAGTCTCCCAAGAATCAGTGTTGTTGATCAGCTTAGTTTGGTGTGAAATTTCAACCGTTAGAGGAGCCCTGGGAAGTTTTTAATGAGGCGACTAGGACTAGATCTCAGGTTGAAAGACCAGACTTCCATAGCTAAGAAGATGGCCCACATGACCACCTAGACTGAGCACAGAGTGAGGTGGTGTTGGGGATCTAATAGGAGGCAGTACAGGTAGGCCTCAACTTATGAATGCAATTGTGATCAATTGTGCTAAGCAAGGGAGTCATTAAGGGAGTCATGCTGGATTTTATGAACTTTTTTGCCATGGTCTCTTAATGAATCATCATGGTTAATAAGTAAATCATGTGGTCATTAAGCAAATTCAGTTTCTCCCATTGACTTTGCTGGTTGGAAGCCAGTAGGGAAGTTGCAAATGACAACCACATGTCTCCAAACACTGCAACAATCATAAATAATTAAAAGTTGACACGTGCCCAAATTTTCATGACATGATGCTGCAGTGGCTGCAAGTGCAAGTACCAGTGATGAATCACTTTTCTCAGAACCTCAATCTCTAAATGAATGCTCATAAGTCAAGGACTACTTGTACAAACATCATAATCTGACATAATACTACCATTAAGGGTGATACTGCTTGCTAATACATCCTTATAAAAAAGTTTATATTGTATGGTGACCTAGACGTAAATATAGTTACTGGTGTTCATTTTACAACTTTTGGTTGAAGTCATATTAGCTCTTACTAGGCTTGTATTAATACAAAATCTACAAAAGTGGGCAGCTTCTTTAAAGGGTTAAGCCAGGTTCTAAAAACTAAGTTGAGAATCAGAGAGGGAGGAAGCTACTCAAAATTTTCTGCAATGCGTTGAATTGGTTTAAGTAATTTGGAGTATTCAGATGAGACCACCCTCAGATTCAGCCATCTGCAATGGCAGGGACTCTGCCATGGCTGCCAAGTCAATCATCCTTAAACTGAATGTTTCTCCTCCTTCAGCAAATCCTTTCAAATGAGGGGCTTCATTTGAAGCTGGATCTGGATCCTAATCAAGCTTGTCCATAAATGCCTACAAAAATTCTGTCTGGACATTTTGAATATCTCTCTCTCTCTCTCTCTCTCTCTGTATAGATATAGATACAGATAGAGATATAGATATAGATAGAGATAGAGATAGAGATAGAGAGATAGAGATAGAGAGATAGAGAGATAGAGAGATAGAGATAGAGATAGATAGATAGATAGATAGAGAGAGAGAGAGAGAGAGAGAGAGAGAGAGAGAGATGGCTTTTTTTTGTCATAGAATGCCCTTTTTTGGATGGAACCTTGTAGGGTAGGCAAAGCGGGTTGTATAACATGTGTGAGTTCCAGCACCTTTTTTTTTTTTTTTAACAAAAAAGCACTGGATAGATAGATAGATAGATGTCATCTTTGTTTCTTGGCCGGGGAAGCTCATGTTGTGCAAAGACAATTTCCATGGTCATGTAGCCAGCCTGGCTATACGCCAAAGGAACATAGAACATTGTTACCTTCTCATCAAAGTGGTACCTGTTTATCTACTTGCATTTGCATGCTTTCAGAGTGCTAGGTGGACAGGAGCTGGGGCAAGTAACGGGAGCTCACCCCGTTGCTCAGAGCTCGAGTCCTGAACCTGGGCAGTCAGCTGTCCAGCTGAGAAGCTCAGCATCCTTAACCATTGCAATATATATGTTCTCTAATTACAAAGCATGGTCAGATCATTTTGTAAAAAAAAAGAAGATGATGGTTATACAAGGAAGTAGTTCTTTATATAATGCCTTTTTATATGCAGAAAATGAGTTCAGGAGATCAGTGTCCTTCTTCCTTTCTACAAACCTGAACCCTACATTTCAATACTGCATATTTAGGTGAAGATTTTGTAATCAGGGATCTGGCTTCCCATTTCCTCATATTATGAAGAATTCCTCCACTCCTTGCAAAGCAGGAAACGCACCCACACACCTGTTTCTTCAATAGGCAATCATGACTGCTATAAATGACAGAAAGCAATTGTCTCCTGAAAAGGATCCAGATCGTATACAAACATAATGTTGTGCTATTGTTTCAGTGCACCTGATTTCATGTTAAGAAGACATGAAAAAGACAAAAGGGAAAACTTAATGAGCCGATTAACCAGTTTAAATAACAAGGTGATTATGCTTCCTAAGTCCTTCTTATTATGAAAGGTCATTCAGAGCATATGAAATCATGCACTGT
>NW_015397163.1:0-1763 GCF_001527695.2 Protobothrops mucrosquamatus
AAAAAACAGCAATTGAGTTTGGTCTGGGGGATTTTGCAGGCAAAAGAGAGGAAAGGTGGAAGAAGCAGCCTGTGAAATGTTTCCCGTTCCAGCTTTTAATCACAGTCGGCAGGTTTTTTGCTGGTAATAAGTCCCCCTTCCCTGGCACAGGTGGAGATTCCTGTTTACACCTGGAAAAGATATGTCCAGCCTTGATGGCAAAAAAAAAGCCAGTTTATAACAGTGTTTCTCAAACTCAGCAACTTTAAGAAGTCTGGACTTCAACTCCCAAAATTCCCCAGCCAGCTTGCTTTAAGATGGGTGGACTTCGACTCCCAGAATCCCCCAGCCAGCATGCTTTAAGAGGGGTGGACTTTGACTCCCAGAATCCCCCAGCCAGCATGCTTTAAGAGGGGTGGACTTCGACTCCCAGAATCCCCCAGCCAGCTATGCTTTAAGATGGGTGGACTTCGACTCCCAGAATTCCTCAGCCAGCATGCTTTAGGATGAGTGGACTTCAACTCCCATTTATTTATATGTAAGGCTGTAGGTATACACATGTGTACGTATATAGCATGTCTATATGTGTGTTATGTACGTGTACATTTTTGAGGGCAGGCAACAGAATTTCATTTTTAACATCTGCCAGGGTGCCCACAGTAAAAATGACAATAAAGGTTATCTTATCTAACTCCCAGAATCCCCCATCCAGCATGCTTTAAGATGGGTGGATTTAATCTCCCAGAATTCCCCAGCCACCATGCTTTAAGATGGGTGGATTTAATCTCCCAGAATCCCCATCCAGCATGCTTTAAGATAGTTGGATTTAATCTCCCAGAATCCCCCATCCAGCATGCTTTAAGATGGGTCGATTTAATCTCCCAGAATCCCCCATCCAGCATGCTTTAAGATGGGTCTATTTAATCTCCCAGAATCCCCCATCCAGCATGCTTTAAGATGGGTGGATTTAATTTCCCAGAATCCCCCAGCCAGCATGCTTTAAGATAGTTGGACTTCAACCCCCAGAATTCCCCATCCAGCATGCTTTAACTTGGGTGGACTTTCAACCCCCAGAATTCCCCAGCCAGCATGCTTTAATTTGGGTGGATTTCAACTCCCAGAATCCCCCATCCAGCAAGATGTCTGAGGAATTCTGGGAACTGAAGTCCCTCAATCTCATCCAAGTCTGAGCAACAGGAAAAAGTCAACCTAAGGAAGTCAGGCGGGTTGAGCAACGTAGGCGGGCAAAGTCCTAACCACCAACAAACCACAGTTTCCCGCCTGGATAGAAACCGGCCAGGCTGGAAAGAGAGGAAGTGAGTCATCGGAGGCCAGAAACCGGCCTGTTGCAGCGAGGCTGGTGGAGGAGGAAGGCCAGAGTTGCTAATTTGCACCACCGCCTAGAACATGGGAGGGAACCGGCACAAAACACGGCTCGGAGTAATAATGCAATAATGTTATGGCTCAATTATAATCATTGGATCATTTGGCAAGCAGGCCCTAATTTAGCTGCTAGGGAGAAATTATTTTGGAGGGGCGGCCTCGGAGATTACAGTACGCGCACTTTCCTTACGCATTCGCGCGAAGGATGCAAAAAATTATTTTATTAGTATTATTACGGTTCCTCTCAACGGCCGGCCAGATGTTCAGAGCGGATCCGGCATTTTTGTCGATCCATCCAGTCCTTCCCAAAGACCTGGGAGAGGCAGATGTGGTTGTTTAATAATACGAAAGGTATTTATTTAATATTCCCTTCCCCACCATCCCGTCAGGGCTGAAGAAGC
>NW_015397163.1:3238-7579 GCF_001527695.2 Protobothrops mucrosquamatus
TATATATATATATGTCATAACCAAAAATAACGTTGACCACCAAGAGAAGATTAAAATATTTAAAAGCATTTAAAACATTAAAAGCATTTAAAACATTTAAAATACAAGGCAACCAAGCTTTCGTCGGGCACTCCCGACATCATCAGGGTTGAAAAAGGCGGTTAAGGGTGCTTTTAAATATTTTAATCTTCTCTTGGTGGTCAACGTTATTTTAACGTTGGTGGTCAACGTTATTTTAACGTTGGTGGTCAATGTTATTTTAATCTTCTCTTGGTGGTCAACGTTATTTTTGGTTTTGAGATGAATGGAAGCTCTTCCAAGCCTTTTGCAATTGACCAAGGGGGATTTTGGCCATGCCGACGGTGTTCAAGGGATGCTCCAGGTGTTTCGGGATCGTACCCAAAGCGCCTATCACTATTGGTCCCACCTTTGCTTTCTTCATCATTTTACTTCTGTTTGCAGGTCTTTGTGTTTTGTATTTTGTATTCCGCTGTACTTTTTCTTCTCTTCGGCCCTCTCCTGGGTCAGTCACGTTCTTATTTTATTGTTCGTCACGGAGACAGCCAGATGTCCAAACTGGGGACCTGGCACTTTTTGTCCAGCTCTCAAGTCCTGCCCAAGGACCTGGGACGGGCAGATGTGGATGGTTAATCATATTAAAGATATTGTCGCAGGCTGCATGACCTCTTCCGCGTAAAGCTGCCTTTTGCAATTGACCGAGGGGGATTTTTGTCAATGCCGATGGTGTTCAAATGGTGCTCCAGTTATTATTATTATTATTATTATTATTATTATTATTATTATTATTATTATTATAGAGAAGAGCCATGGTGGCACAGTGGTTAGAATGCAGTATTGCAAGCAAGCTCTGCCCAGCAGTTCGATCCTGACCAGTTCAAGGTTGACTCGGCTTTCCGTCATTCCGAGGTCAGTAAAATGAGGACCCGGATTGTTGGGGGCAATGGGCTGACTCTGTAAATCGGTTAGAGAAGGCTGTAAAACACTGTGAAGCGGTATATAAGTCTAAGTGCTATTGCTAACTATCATCTGTCTTTCATCTATCTCTCTGTCTGTCTATCCATCCATCTATCCGTTCATCCATCCCTCCAGCCCTTCCTCCCTCCCTCCCTCCCTCCCTCCCTCCCTCCATCCATCCATCCATCCATCCATCCATCCATCCATCCATCCATCCATCCATCCATCCATCCATCCATCTATCTATCTATCTATCTATCTATCTATCTATCTATCTATCTATCTATCTATCTATCTATCTATCTATCTATCTATCTATCTATCACTATCATTATCTACATCCATCATCTATCTATCTATCTATCTATCTATCTATCTATCTATCTATCTATCTATCTATCTATCTATCTATCTATCTATCTATCATCTATCTATCTATCTATCTATCTATCTATCTATCTTGTCTGTCTGTCTGTCTGTCTGTCTGTCTGTCTGTCTGTCTGTCTGTCTGTCTGTCTGTCTGTCTGTCTAATCTATCTACATCCAGAAGCGGTGAATGCTCCAACACTGGAAGTTTTTAAGAAGAGACTGGACAGCCATTTGTCCGAAATGGTATAGGGTTTCCTGCCTGAGCAGGGGGTTGGACTAGATGACCTTCAAGGTCCCTTCCAACTTTACTATTATTATTATTATTATTATTATCTATCTATCTATTCTCTCTCTCTCTCTCTCTCTCTCTCTCTCTCTCTCTCTCTCTCTCTCTCTCTCTCTCTCTCTCTCTCTCTTTCATGGCAGTGATTAATATGCAGCATTGCAGGCTGAATCTGCTCCCTGCCAGCAGTTCAAGCCTGACCAGCTCGAGGTTGATTGGGCCTTCCATCCTTCCGAGGTCGGTAAAATTAGGACCCAAGATTGTTGAGGGGGAGCGCAATAGGTTGACTCTGTAAACTGCTTAGAGAGGACTGTAAAACAATGTGAAGCGGTATATAAGTCTAAGTACTATTGCTATTGTCCTTCCTTCCTTCCTTCCTTCCTTCCTTCCTTCCTTCCTTCCTTCCTTCCTTCCTTCCTTCCTTCTTTCTTTCTTTCTTTCTTTCTCTGTCTTTTTCTCTCTCTCTCTATTTCTTTTCTTTCTTTCTTTCTTTCTTTCTTTCTTTCTTTCTTTCTTTCTTTCTTTCTTTCTTTCTTTCTTTCTTTCTCTTTCTCTTTCTCTTTCTCTTTCTCTTTCTCTTTCTCTTTCTCCCTCCCTCTCTCTTTCTGTCTGTCTCCTGGCTGCCGTTGGGCCTTCCTTTCGAAGAACTGGAGGGGGTGAAGGCGTTAAGTGCGGCCAAGTTTTCCCCCTTTCTGCCTGGACGGGAGGGAGAGGCGAAGGGTGGTAGAAGGCCCAGGGCTCCCTTGGCACTGTTTATCTACCACCAGCCAACACATCTGTGCAGTGTCGAGGCATCTGGCAGCAGCAGCCGAAGGAAGGGCCCACGCGGTGCATTCTAAACAGCCGCCCCCTTAGACAGGAAGTGAATGGATTTCAGGAATAGGAGAACAAAGGCAGCTTCCTCCAAAAAGGAAAGGAGAACAAGGGAGAACTCCGGAGAGTCGCAACCTGCCTGGCAGAGGGCTCCACTTCAGGTAGTCCTCGACTTACGACCGGTTGCTTAGCAACCATTTAAAGTTCTGATAAAGTTGGGCGGAAAGTTATGACCTGGATTCAACGTCCTGGCAGTCGTTTTAGGGCCGTCTCACGTGAACTCTCCTTTTATGACGGTTTTGCTGCAAGTCAGCATTTGGGGCCAAAGCGCACCTACAGCGAACCGCCGCTTCGCTTAACGGCCGCTGTGAAAACGCTGCGGGATTGGGTCAGTCGCGTGGCTGACCTGCTTTACGACCGCGATGGGCGGGTTCCGTCGAAAATTGTAACACGGGTCGAAGCAGACCACGATGTATAAACGATTCGTTTAGGGACCGTTCCACGTTACGGGAGCACTGAAAAGACAGACGTACGGCTGGTCCTTGCACTTGCGACCGTTGCAGCATTCCCCCCCAAGGGTCACGTGATCAAAATTCAGACGCTTGGCAACTGACTCGTATTTACGACGGTCGCAGTGTCCCCTTTTGCGACCTCCTGACAAACAAGTCAACGGGGGGGGGAAGCCACTTCCCAACCGTGTCATTAACCAACTGCAGTGATTCCCTTAACAACGGTGACCGGAAAGGTCGTAAAACGGGGCCAAACTCGCTTAACAACTCTCCGGCTTAGCAAGGGAAATAGTGAGCTCAATTGTGGTCGTAAGTCGAGGACTGCCTGTAGGGGCATGCTCTCCTCTCCTCCATTGCACCTTGAGATCAGAGGCTTCTCTCCGTTTGTTTCATCCATTTACATTAATATTAAGCTGTTTGACCAGGTTGTCCCTTTTGACCCGCTCAAATAACATCCTGGTTCCTGCAGAGAAATCCAGACTCCATTTGACGCTCCCAAATGAGACCTTTGACCCATGAACAAGCCATTATCCAGAGCTCCGTGACCCCCTGGACGCGTCCAGATTATCCCCTTGGGATTCATTGCCCCCCCCCCCCAGGCTATAGTCAAGCTGTTCTCCAAAGCACCAGAGGGCAGGAGAAGAAGCAACGGATGGAAACCAATCAACAAGCAGGACTAGCCTAGGGCAATTTTAGAGGGGTTTTAATTATATTTTAATCAGACAATATTTAAATATTTCTTTTTAATTAATTTTAATTTTGTAATTGTTATTGGTGTTTTTTAATCGATTGTCAGCCGCCCTGAGTCCGCAAGGAGAAGGGCGGGATATAAATTCGGATAATAAATAAATAAATAAATAAATAAATAAACAACCTAGAACTAAGGAGAAACTTCCTGACAGTGAGAATAATTAACCAGAAGTTGTGGGTGCTTCACAACTGAACGTTTTTAAGAAGAGACTGGACAGCCATTTGTCTGAAATGCTAGAGGGTGGTCCAGTCTCTTAAAAATCTCCAGTGATGGAAAACTCACAACTTCTGGAGGCAGGTTGTTCCACTGGTTAATTGTTCTCACTGTCAGGAAGTTTCTCCTTAGTTCTAGGTTGCTTCTCTCCTTGATGAGTTTCCATCCGTTGCTTCTTGTCCTGCCTTCAGGCGCTTTGGAAAATAGCTTGACTCCCTCTCCTTTGGGACAGCCCCTGAGATACTGGAAGACTGCTATCATGTCCCCCCTCGTCCTTCTCTTCGTTAAACTAGACATACCCAATTCCAGCAACCGTTCCTGTTGTTAAGTTGGCAATATAAGGTTGTTAAATCAATCTGGCTTTCCCTTGATCGTCCTTAGCAGAAGGTCACAAAAGGGGATCCCATGACCCCAGGCACACGGCAACC
>NW_015397164.1:0-2904 GCF_001527695.2 Protobothrops mucrosquamatus
CAGCTCTTTTGGCTTCTGAGTGGTTGGGTTGCATCCCAAACCAGAAATAACACAAGGATGGAAATTGGGAGCTCTCCCTCTCTGCCGTCCCCTTCAGCAGAAGCATTTCATGGTGGAAAAGAACAGGTAGTCCTTGATTTATGGCCACCATTGAGCCCAACATTTCTATTGCTAAGCGAGACAGTTGTTGAGTTTTGCTCCATTTTATGACCTTTCTTGCCACAGTTGCCAAGTGAATCTCTGCAGTTGTTAAGTTAGTACCACGATTGTTAAGTGAATATGTCTTTCCCATTGATTATGCTTGTCAGAAGGTCGCAAAAGGGGATCACATGACCCCCCCCCGGACGCTGCAACAGTCATTAATATGAATCAGTCATTCACATGCCACGTGTCTGAATTTTGATGACCACGGGGAGGCTGCAATGATGGTAAGTGTGAAAAACAGTCATAAGTCACATTTTTCAGCATTGTTGTCACTAACCTGTTGTAAGTCAAGGACTGCCTGCATAGCACTGGTGACACCATTTCAGAAATTACAGACTATACCGGCATTCGTTGTTCATTTTAAATATTATTTGTCATGATAAAAGTGTGGGGCTAGGACAGTGATGGCGAACCTTTTAGAGACCGAGTGCCCAAACTGCAACCCAAAACCCACTTATGCATCATCAGGTGCCGGGTGGGTGTGGCCCATTGGGTGGGCATGGCTGCGGTGGTAACAGCAGACTGGGTGGGACTAAAAAGTTCAATCAATCAATTCCAACTTTGCAAGATCTTTTTTTTCCCCCGAGAAGTTGAAATTGACTGATTGATTTAACCTTTTTTTTTTTGTACACGGTGGCAGCGAAAAGGTTTTATAAAACCCAGCTGAAGGCCTGGGACTGGGGCGACAGCACGCATGCCCACAGAGAGGGCTCTGATGCCGCCTCTGGCATCTGTGCCATAGGTTCGCCACCACTGGGCTAGGATTTCAAGTCTTCACTTAGTCATGTAAGCTTCCTGATTTTGGACCCCTTACCTGTGAGGTGGTGAGGTGGTGGTGGTGGTGAGGAATTGAAGCACTCCATTCATTTTTTTCCCCTCTTGAAAAGATGTGGAGTATGAATCTGGGAGTTGAAGTCCACGAGTCATAAAAGAGCCAAGGTTGCCTACCCCTGAACAAGGGCCAAAAGTGTGCAGGATTGAACAAGACATCATCATCATCATCATCATCATCATCATCATCATCATCATCATCATCAAGTTGGAAGGGACCTTGGAGGTAGGTGGTATGTGTGCATTTGTGTGTGAGAGAGAGAAAGACAGAGAGAGGGGAAAGGAGGGAGGGAGAAACTTCCTGACAGTGGGAACAATTAAAAAGTGGAACAGGTTGCCTTCAGAAGTTATGAGAGCTTAATTGCTGGAGGTTTTTAAGAACAGAGACCATTTGTCTGAAATAGTACAAGGTTTCCTGCTTGAGAAGGGGGTTGGACTAGAAGACCTCCAAGGTCCCTTCCAACTCTATTCTGATTCTGATTCTCTTTACGTTTTTAGAATGTCACTCCCAAGGCTTCAGCTTCATGAGTTATCACTGTATTTTTAAACCTGAATGGAGGTTTATGTTCCTTCTTAGGTAGTCTAGATCTCAAAAAAAACCAACAACACTTTATTTGTGCAAAAAAGGGGATGAAAAATTTACCTTGCCTGTCATGATCTCCATATTGGAAAATGCTCCCTTTCACCATTCCAAAATCTATTTTTGATTTATAGGCTTTTAAGGGTGCCAGGTCATTAATACATATTCTTCAAGCCCTGATCTACAATCCATCAATTTTCATGAATTGCTTTAGTGTGGTTCCTTGACCTTCTCTCTCTCTGTGTGTGGGGAGGGTGGTTTGGTGTTTTTTGTTTAAAGTGCAAACATATTATGTCCTTGTGTGTTCTTTTTTTACTTTTTTACTTTACTTTTTTCTTGACTTTAAGGATGGCTTTGGAATTTCAAGAATACCGCCATATGATTTGCTGATTGTGGGCACAAATTATTGACTTGGAATAAAAATATTGTATTTCTGGTGTTGAAGAAAAAGTCTTCATTGTGGTTCAGTCCAAGCTGGGAATAAACAACATGGTGACTGCTTTAGAAAGAAGGTTGCAGTTTATTGAAGAGGAGAGCCAGACAGAAAGATGGCTCTGGAAGAAAAAAGAGAGAGCACATGTAGGGAGTGGGTTTTTATACCCTCTGGGGCTTTTGTTTGGAGTTGTTTCCTGTTCCTGTTTGAGGCTTTGTATTTCCTGTGTCTTGTATTCTGACCTGAGTCTGGGTGTGCCCTTTGGCATCTGTGGGTTAATCCTGTCTTAGACTTTGGGTGGAGTATGTAGATTTTAGGTGTGTTTGTCTTCCTAAGCTTCTAGTTGGGGCCTCCTGGATGGTTTACATCTATAGAGCTGGTTTCTGCTTGGGGGAGGGAGACTTGGGACTATTAAGAAAATTGGACATGCTTTTCTGGCTCTTTAATATTTCCTTCTCTGGGGGGGGGGTTGACTTCCCACACTGGAATGTGAAACATTCACTCTAGAACCACCCCTGGACTCAGGAGAGAAAGCAGAACAGAAGCACCCCAACTATTTTCTTCATTTTGTCCTCCATCATTGTCCCTCCTCCCAACAGAGGAGAATTTATTAGACATCTCTTGAATTAGCAAAACATCCAGGACCTGTCAAAAGATTGAGGACATCTATGAAATCTCAGCAATTACAGACAAATCTCCAAATTATCCTATTGCTTGAAGATTGACAGGTCAGCCACTGTCATAGAAGTGTCCACTGCAGACAAAGATCTTTTCTGGTGGACCTTCTTGGTGACTTTGTTTTCTTCTCTGTTGATGGTCTTAGTCCTACTGAATCAAGCCAGGGACACAATTCTAC
>NW_015397164.1:5680-7578 GCF_001527695.2 Protobothrops mucrosquamatus
ATGCAGATGTAAACCATCAGGAAAGTTGGAGCTAGGAGATTAGGAAGACAAAGACCTAAAATCTGCATACCCCACCTGGGACAGGACATGGTAGGATTAACTCACAAAAGCCAAAGGGCACACCCAAACTCAGGTCAGAATACATGACACAGGAAATACAAAGCCTCAAACAGGAACAGGAAACAACTCCAAACAAAAGGCTCCAGAGGGTATAAAAACCCACTCTCTACATGTGCTCTCTCTCTTTTCTTCCAGAGCCATCTTTCTGTCTGGCTCTCCTCTTCAATAAACTGCAACCTTCTTTCTAAAGCAGTTGCCATGTTGTTTATTCCCGGCTTGACTGAACCACAATGAAGAGTTTTCCTTCAACACCAGAAATACAGTATTTCTATTCCAAGTAAATAATTTGCACCCACAATCAGCAAATACATGACACAGGAAATAGCCTCAAAACAAAAATAGGAAATAACTCCAAACAAAAGGCTTCAGAGGATATAAAAAACTACTCCCTACATGTGCTCAGCCCTTTTTTTTTGCTTCCCTTGCTGCCAGAACCATCTTCTTGTCTGGCTCTCCTCTCCAATAAACTACAACCTTCTTCCCAAAGTAGTTGCCATGTTTATTCCCAGCTTGGATGAACCAGGATGAAGACTTTTCTTCCAACACGGGATATAAACAAACATCCAAACAAATAAATATTTATGTATTCCAAGCTGAACAGTCCTACTTTTGCATTCAAGGCTTCCCTTTTCTAAGAGCTTCCTCTCCACCCAGCTAGAGAAACCAGAAGTGGTCATTCCCTTAAAGGAAATAATCTCCCCCCCCTCCACATACACACACACCCTGCTCCATCCCACCCCACCCCAGCTCTGGAAATATACAGTCTAAACGGCTCTCATTAAATGCTCCCAATGGAGTTGTAGCCACCGGCACATCAATTCCACAAAAGCATTGGCAATTACAGAGCCGAGCTGATATCTGACGGCAGGACACAAAAATAAGCAATTTACGTGTCCTCGCCCAGCTTTCCTGCCCCTTCCCTCTGCTTTATTTTAAATTTTGGAAGGGCAGGTGCGGCGATCAGCTTTTTCAATTGCTCGAGTAACTAAAGGCTTAGGGGTGGCAATGATGGAGACAGATAGTAGCCTTCTCCGACATTGTCAGAAGAAATTAACAGCTTGACAGATGACACCCCCTCCCCCCCAGTCTCAAGATTAATGCCAGGTGATGCCTGAAGTGGGAAGAGAATCTTACCTGATGGTCTTCGGGGAATGCTAATGTCAGGGGTCTTCAAACTTGGCCCTTTGATGACTCGGGGACTTCAACTCCCAGAATTCCTCAGCCAGCGTACCTGAATTAGGAATTCTGGGAGTTGAAGTCCACGAGTCATCAAAGGGTCAAGTTTGAAGACCCCTGATATAGACTTTAAGAGGAGTGGACTTCAGCTCCCAGAATTCCTCAGCCAGCGTGCCTGGCTGAGGAATTCTGGGAGTTGAAGTCCACAAGTCATCAAAGGGCCCAGTTTGAAGACCCCGGCTAATGTGATTGGCACCTCATCTTCGCTTTGGAAGAAGGGGATTGCAAAACAAGGCCTGGCTCAATTGCTTTGATTACAATGCCCTGCCTTGGACCTGTCAACAGATCTTCTCACAGTTGTGAAGTGTGTATCCTCATTGTGTCAGGCTCGTAGTCAAGGGCAATATTTGCTTGGGATCAGATTCTTTTCAACTGCTGCTCTTAATGAAGGAACCTTTCTAGAATTTACAGCCAGCCTGGGGCTGCAGTCTGGAGAATTCTGGAAGGAACTGTAATATAGTTTGAAGGTTGTAACAAGGATAGCCTGGGTTTATTTATGTATTTGTAATTCTGCCTTTATTACCTTTACAAATAACTCAAGG
>NW_015397165.1:0-2680 GCF_001527695.2 Protobothrops mucrosquamatus
TGCCGCCCTTCTCCCCACGGGACTCAGGGCGGCTCACAGCATATTAAAATAACACAACACAAACAACACAACACAACATTTCCCCTATAAAAGCCAATTAAAACCAAATATTTATAGTCTGTGACATTATTAAAATCATTAAAAATTATCCCTATTTAAAATTCACCCTAGGTCAGTCCCGCTTGCTGAAAAAGCCATGGAGCCTCCCTCCCTGCCACGCGGCATTTTAAATGCCTCCCCGAGAAGGCCGAACTTTTTGGGGAGGGGGGTTGCGTTGGAGGTGGCTGATGGGATAGAAAACACTCCTGCCTGGGTGCGCCCACCTTGCTCCTTCCCTCCCCTGTCCTGCTTAGTTTTCTTTTAGTTGAATTTTTAAATCTAAGTCTGCTGTTTCTTGTTTCGTAATGCCTTTCCTTCAGTGTCTGCAAGCAGCCTAGAGTCGTCGCCTGTAGTGAGAACGGGCTGCGTACGATAAATAAACAAAATGGATAAACTAAGCGGGCTTGTGGGTCTCCCCGGTTCTTGATCACGGGATCTAGTTTCTGAGTGTCTGGGCCAGGGGTAGGCAACCTCTGTGCTGAGTCAGCTGTGCTGACTCAGGAATTCTGGGAGTTGAAGTCCACGAGTCATCTGCCTATCTCGGGTCCTTGGGAAGGACTCTGCAGGCAGACAAAATGCCAAGTCCGGTCTGAACACCTGGCAGGCTATGCAATCAGCGTTAAAATAAATGGAGATTAAATAAATTAAACCCAGCATACTACGGGCGGAGGTGGGGTATTCTTCCTAACCCACTAACCACCTCCAAAGTAGGGCCTGCCAGGTTTCAAGGCCCCTGTGGATGACCCAAGAGGGCAGGGGCGCATCTCACCCCAAAGGGGTGAGGTATTCCAGAGGGTGGGAGCCAGCTGGAGTTCCTTGACGGACGGGGTCCGCAGCAGGCCCTTTCTGCTGGCCTGGGGGGGGTGTCCAATCGCATTGGGGTGAGACAATTCCTCGGTGGTTTACCTGAGGGGGGATTGGATGCAGCATTATGCAGGTAGAGTAAAGTGTCCGTGGAGATTCTCCATCCTCCAGGTCATGGTTGTCCCAAAGGTGCTTTTTTTCCAAAAGGCCAAACGTTCCACTTCTCATCCAAGAACCTTCAGAACTTCTCCAGAACTAAAGAAGCTTCTTGGATGAGAAGCAAAACGTTTTCAATTGAAAAAAAAACACACACACAAGAAAGCCCAGCTGCCTTTCGGAAGGCACCTTTGGGATATCCAGGTGCAGGTATGCCGGCTTTCCTGCAGGCCAGGCTCCCCCCTCCCCTCTTCCCTGGTCCTCACCTAGCGGGTCACCTCAGCTCCTCCGAGTAAGGGGAAGAGCAGCCACTTTAGGGCTCCCACCTCCTCGGCGACGTCCCCAAACCCGGCTGGCCTGGGGCTGCTGCAGAAGCTGCTGGGGCGAAGGTGGCTGCCTGAGATGCCGACGGCTCTCTCCCGTTGCAGGGGACCTCCGCCTGTCTCTGCTGCTCTCCCAGCTGGTGGGCAGCCAGGAGGTCCGGGAGCTGCTGGCCCTGCAGTTGGCCGACTGGCACCAGCTCCAAGCGGACGTCTTCATCCGGGACGAGCGGCTGCGCATCTTCTGCCTCCTGGCTGGCAAGCCGGTGAGTTGTGCGGCCGGCGCTGGCTTTCCTCCCGGGCCGCTGTGGCCGTGGCCCCTTTCTCAGCCTCCGCTCTCTCCTGCCCCAGGTGTGGCAGTTGTCCGAGAAGAGGACCATCAACGTCTGCTCCCAACTGGACTGGAAACGCTCCTTGGGCATCCACCTGTGGTTCCTGCTTCCTTCCACGGCCCCCCTCTCCAAGGCCCTCAGCATGTACGAAGCTGCCTTCCAGGTTGGTAGCCTCTGGGGATGACACCACCCCGTCTGAATCGGGAGTCCGCCCTGGGAATGGAGCAGTCGGAGCCAGGAAAAGGGCTTGGCCGAACGACTCTCACTTAATGCCCTCCAGAAGGGCGAGGCATCCGATTCCTGGCCACTGGCTGGGGATGATGGGAATGGAATAGAGCCCGTCCCTTGCCATCCTTTGTTCCTGTCTCTGTTTGAATACCTCCAAGGTTTTGTGACCATTTTATTGTACACCGTCCAGGGTCCCTCTGCGAGGGAGACGGGTGGTTTTAAAATGTGGGAGAGAGACAGAGACAGAGAGAAATAAGAAAGAAAAAGAGAGAGAAAGAGGTGTATAGATGATGGAGAGGGAGAGAATAGAGAGTCAGAGGAAACGGTAGACAGATGATAGAGGAAGAGAGAGAGAGAATAGATGGTATAACAGAATAGGTGGAGAGGAGAGAGATTATGTGTGCATGTATGTGTGTGTAGGTAGGTAGGTAGGTAGGTAGGTAGGTAGATAGATAGATAGATAGATAGATAGATAGATAGATAGATAGATAGATAGATAGATAGATAGATAGATAGATAGATAGATAGATGATAGATAGATAGATAGATAGATGATAGATAGATAGATAGATAGATAGAATATTAATAGATGATGGGGAGATAATAGAGGGAGGATAGATAGATAGATAGATAGATAGATAAGATAGATAGATAGATAGATAGATAAGATAGATAGATAGATAGATAGATAGATAGATAGATAGATAGATAGATAGATAGATAGATAGATAGATAGATAGA
>NW_015397165.1:5605-7578 GCF_001527695.2 Protobothrops mucrosquamatus
AAGAAGAAGAAGAAGAAGAAGAAGAAGAAGAAGAAGAAGAAGAAGAAGAAGAAGAAGAAGAAGAAGTAGTAGTAGTAGTAGTAGTAGTAGTAGTAGGAAGGGACCTTGGAGGTCATCTAGTCCAACCCCCTGCTCAGGCAGGAAATCCTATACCATTTCAGACAAATGGTTGTCCAAATGGAAGGAGGGAGGGAAGGAAGGAGGGAGGGAGGGAAGGAAGGAAGGAAGGAAGGAAGGAAGGAAGGAAGGAGAGACAGCTATGCTGGCTGTGGAATTCTGGGAGTTGAAGTCCACCCCTTCCCAAGGTTGGGAAACACAGCTGGCAAGTGTCCCATTGCATCGCATAGCACCCTCTGGATCCCGGTCCCAACCTTGCATGCAGCCCAAAAACCTTCTCCTGAGATAGGATGAGGGCCTTCTTCTCATCCCCACAGCTCAAGTACGCGCTACAAAGGTTCCCCTTTATTGCAATGTGCTTTTAAAACATTTTTTTTTTAACCACGTGCTAAATAAATCCCCAGGGGCCGTGAAAATGCCCTTTTTGAGAAGGCCGCCCTTCGTGGGCAGGACCTGGGTGGAAAAGCACTTGGAGCTGTCCTTCACTCCCCCCCCCTTCCCTCCCCAGAATGCGGGAAAGGGCCGTGCGGGAGCTGCTGAGTCGCCACTGCAAGCTGCTGGAGTTGCCGGAGTCCCGGAACAAGGAGGCCTTCCTGACGGAGAAGCTGTGCGTGCCCCCGGCGTGGATCTACGAGGCGAAGGCCTTGTGGGCCAGGAGGGAGGGCGACAGCGCCCGCGAGGCCCTCTACCTCTTCAAGGCTGGCCACTGGAACCAGTGCCACCAGCTGGTGGTCAGGCACTTGGCCTCCGGTAAGCACGCCCATCCCTTCCCCAGCGGCTTTCCGCGGGGCTGAAGTCCCCCCCCCCTGCTAGCGGGAGAAGCGGGCAGGCAAGATGTCAACGCTGCAAATACTGTATATTCTTGCTTTGACAATGTGCAGAACTGTCTGGTATATATATAGTTAAACCAGCAACCAGGAAAGAGGGAGGAGCATAAGGATAGCCCGGGAGAAAGCGGAAGTAAATCACATCTTCCACGTAGATTGGAAGATGTGAACCATGACCCTACAATAAGGGAGTGGAAAATGTTTGGAATGTTATGCGTAACGGAAGAGAAGCAGTTCTAAGCATTTCCACCATGCTGTACTGACGTATTGTAATCTTAATAAATGCTTTTAGGAGAAAACATGCCTGAAAGTCCTTTTAAGTGTTTCGTTACTCAGACACATGACACAGACCCTTCCCACTCCTCTCTCCTCTCGCCTTCCCCGCAGACGCCATTATCAACGAGAACTACACCTACCTGAAGGGATTCTTGGAAGACCTGTCCAGTCCTGAGCGCTGCAGCCTCATTCAGGGATGGGACACCGCCGGGCTGGTCTTCTTGGACTACCTCCAGGTCATCGAGATGGTCAACAGAATTCAGCAGGTAGGCTGGTCACGGGGAAGTTGCCCGCCCCCCCAAGGTGGCGGGGATTCTTGACCCCTTCCAAGCGGCTGATCCACAAAGCGGCTGGATTGCGGGAGGGCCCAGCGGGCCGCTGACTGTCCCTCCGATCTGCTTCCAGCTGGACTGTACCGGGTACGAACTGGAGGAGCTGCACTCCAAGGTGATCTCCCTCTGCAGCAGGATAGAGCTGGTCCAGTGCCACAGCGCCAAGGACAGGTTGGCTCAGTCAGGTAAGGCCAGGTGCTGCCTTTGGGGGGGGGCGCTGCTGCTGCTGCTGTGATGGGACGCGGCTCGGAGGCGAAGCCCAGCTCCAGAGGAGGCCTCCTCGTGCGAAGGGTGCTCAAAACGAGGCTGCGGGTAGATCTTTCTCCGGCCTGCATTGGTGCAAAACAGCCCACGAGCGAAGCTTCTGGAGAGGGTCCTTGTGCTGCTGGATTGAGAGGGGGGTCCGCGCAAGACCCTCTCC
>NW_015397166.1:0-3914 GCF_001527695.2 Protobothrops mucrosquamatus
GGGGGAAGCCAAATTCACTTAACAACCGTGCTAACTGATTTAACAACTGCAGTGATCCACTTAAGAACTGTGGCAAAAAATGTCATAAAAAGGGGCAAAATAACAAATTTCTCACTTAGCAACATAAATTTTGGGCTCAACTGTACGTTGAGCGCTACCTGTACAATCCATTCCCAGGGTTATTGTTATCCTGAAATGTGAATTTCCTACAGCTCACTTATTTTGGGGTGCGTTTCTTTTTCTGTCCCCCAGTTTTGCTCTTGCTAACTGCTCTTTTTCAGTAACTGCCCGCAGTTGCTTCAACGGAGACGGGCGGCGTATAAATTTAATACATTCTTTTCTGGGAGTTACCTCTAAAGAGGAAAATGCAAAGTTTTGCAGAAGCAAGAAAGAATGTCAGCCTAAACAAGGTAGGACTTCCCCCCCCCTCCACAGCTTAGAACTCCCACGATGTAACTGTGTCCTTGTGAAGTCACACACTCACACAAAAACACCCTGTCCAAAATGCATGTTGCTTGTTAATCTGCCTTAAACCGTGTTTAATATTAATAAAATCCTGCACTGTAAGCCGATGCAAACTAGAATGTCAATCGCAGAAAAGGCCGAAAGAGCATCGGTGAGAATACATTTTAAATCATTTAAAGCAGGAAAGACTTTTGCAGAATTCCTCACCTTTTTTCCTCGGTATTACAAAAGAGATGCATAAATACATATATTATTACACAGACTTGTTCAGAGGGGAAGAAGAAGAAAAAAGAGAGAGACACATTTATGTAACTTAGGCAGACAGACAGGAATTTAAAAAGCAAATTAATCATAATTAGGATCACAAACGAAGCATTAAGAGTCAACACAATCCTCTTAATTGCTTAGTAAGAATTCTGGGATTGCTTGCTTTCATCTAAAAACAAACAAACCAACAAAAAAACCAAGATAAGATCAAAGGCCCAGAAAATAGACAGAAAAGGTCTAAGGGCATAAACCACCATAAGCCTCCCAAGAAACAAACCAAGATTACAACTAACCAAGTTCAATATGTTGTGTGTATGCAGCTTTGGGTTTCAGTTGAACAGATTTTGAGAGCCTAGACAGGTAGTTAAACAAATAACTCGAAATGCCCCGTGGGAAACGAAAGCAAAAGAAATTAGAGAACATATTTACATACAGAGATCTGCCCGTAAACAGATAATAATAATAATAATAATAATAATAATAATAATAATAATAATAATAATAATAATAATAATAATAATAATAATAATAATAATAATAATAATAATAATAATAATAATAATAAAAAAGTTGGAAGGGACCTCGGAGGTCATCTAGTCCAACCTCCTGCTCAGGCAGGAAACCCTACACCATTTCGGACAAATGGCTGTCCAGTTTCTTCTTAAAAACTTCCAATGTTGGAGCATTCACCACTTCTGGAGGCAGGTTGTTCCACTGGTTAATTGTTCTAACTGTCAGGAAGTTTCTCCATAGTTCCAGGTTGCTTCTCTCCTTGATGAGTTTCCATCCGTTGCTTCTTGTCCTGCCTTCAGGCGCTTTGGAGAATAGCTTGACTCCCTCTTCTTTGGGGCAGCCCCTGAGATATTGGAAGACTGCTATCCTGTCCCCCCTCGTCCTTCTCTTCATTAAACTAGACACACCCAATCCCATCAACCGTTCCTTATATGCTTTAGCCTCCAGTCCCCTAATCATCTTTGTTGCTCTTCTCTGCACTCTTTCTAGAGTCTCAGCATCTTCTTGTCTGTTAGACCAGCATTTTTCAAACATGGAAACATGCTGGCTAGGGGGGAACTCTAGGAGGTGAAGGTCACACTGCTTAAGTTGCCCAGGTTGAAGAACGCCATGTTAGATTTTATTGCTCCAATAAAGGAGAATATTTGCAGCTTAGGGTTGACATGTGGGATCTGTAGTGCTCTCTGGGCTTGCTTGTTTTCTTGCAGACGTTTCGTGACCCAACTAGCTAACATCCTCAGTGCTAGAAGGGAGTAGGGTTTGTGGAATGGAGATGGAGGAGGAGGAGGAGGAGGACTGGGGTCCTTGGTGCTCTCTGAGCTTGGTTTTTATCTTGCAGACGTTTCATTACCCAGCTAGGTAACATCATAAGTGCTAGAAGGGAGTAGGGTTTGTGGAATGATGGAGGAGGAGGAGGAGGAGGAGGAGGAGGAGATGATGATGATGACTGTGGGGTCCTTGGTGCTCTCTGAGCTTGCTTCTTTTCTTGCAGACGTTTCATTACCCAACCAGATAACATCAGTGCCGGAAGGGAGAAGGGTTTGTGGAATGATGGAGGAGGAGGAGGAGCAGGAGCAGGAGGAGGAGGAGGAGGAAGAAGAAGAAGAGGAGGAGGAGGAGGACGATGACAAGGACGAGGACAATGAGGAAGAGGAGGAGGACTGTGGGGTCCTTGGTGCTCTCTGAGCTTGCTTGTTTTCTTGCAGATGTTTTATTACCCAACCAGGTAACATCTTCAGTGCTAGAAGGGAGAAGAGTTTGTGAAATGATGGAGGAGGAGGAGGAGGAGGAGGAGGAGAACTGTGTGATGCACCAAGGACACCACAGTCCTCCTCCTCCTCCTCCTCCTCCCCCCAAAACTCACTGCCTTCTCATCACTGATGATGTTCTCTAGTTGGGTAATGAAACATCTGCAAGAAAGCCACCAAGCTCAGAGAGCACCAAGGACCCCACAATAATCCTCCTCCTCCTCCTCCTCCTCCTCCTCCTCCTCCTCCTCCTCCCTTCTCAACGCTGATGGTGTTACTTAGCTGGGTAACGAAACGTCTGCAAGAAAACCCCCAAGCTCAGAGACCACCGAGGACCCTCTCCCTTTATCGCTCCTTTCATAGAGAGAAGCTCTGGGGTCTTTCACTGTTTCCACTCGGAAATATTTGACACGGTGCTGAGTCCCACCATCGTCTCAGATCTGGAATCCAAACCTTCCACTATTAAACCAGTTTCTAAAGTTTGATGCGGGATCTGCGGTCAGGCTTTAAATACCCCAAACCCCGACTGTTATTTTCACGCCTCTGTTCTTTATTTTGATTGCATCTCAGCGTTGTTGTTTTTTTAAAAAATCTCTTGTGTCCTAGTTCACGCAAGCCTATTTTGGTCCCATCTTTTAGTTGCTAGCTTCGTTTTTTTCCCCTCTTTTTTTTCTCAGCTCTCCTTGGTTTCATTTGACCAATGACTCATCCTGGCTGATATCTGATGTTCTCAGATGTTCTCACTGAACATTTCAGAGATTTCTATTTTATTTTTATTTTTTGCCATTTTTATAACTTTCTCTGCTTTTCCTGGATTCTAGCTCTCAACAGAATTTACACCAGCCCGAAAGGAAATCATGACATTACTTTTAAAAAGTATAAAAAATCAGGGTGAGATTCTGAACGGAGCTTTTTTCATATATATATATATATTTACAATGGCACTAAAAAAAAAAAGTGGCTTGCGGCCGGTCCTTACACTTACGACTGGTCCTCACACTTACGACCATCACGGCCTCACCGCGATCACGTGATCAAAATGGGGAGACACGCTGGCCACCTGCGAATAAGGACAACCCTTTGCAAACTTCCCAGCCTGCTTCCCAAGTGGAAACCCAAGGGGGAAAGCTGGATTTGCTTAATGACTGCGTGATTCGCTTAAGGACCGCAGCGATTCGTTTAACAACCGTGGCAACAAAAAAAAAAAGGTCCTAAAATTGGGTGCGACTGACTTCGATGTTGTCGTCACACACTGGTTTGTAAGCGTGTGTCCAAATTTTGATCACGTGATCATGGCGATCCTGCGATGGTCATAACTGCGAGGACCGGACATAAGTCACCTTTTTTTTAGTGCTGTTATAACTTCAGATGGCTGCTAAATAAATGGCTGTTAGTCAAGGTGTATATCTATATCTTCAATGT
>NW_015397166.1:5506-7577 GCF_001527695.2 Protobothrops mucrosquamatus
AAGAATAATATTAATAATAATAATAATAATAATAATAATAATAATAATAATAATAATAATAATAATAATAATAATAATAATAATAATAATAATAATAATAATAATAATAATAATAATAATAATAATAAAAAAGTTGGAAGGGACTTTGGAGGTCATCTAGTCCAACCCCCTGCTCAGGCAGGAAACCCTACACCATTTTGGACAAATGGCTGTCCAGTCTCTTCTTAAAAACTTCCAGTGTTGGCGCATTCACCGCTTCTGGAGGCAGGTTGTTCCACTGGTTAATTGTTCTAACTGTCAGGAAGTTTCTCCTTAGTTCTAGGTTGCTTCTTTCCTTGATTAGTTTCCACCCGTTGCTTCTTGTCTTTGCCTTCAGGCGCTTTGGAGAAGAGCTTGACTCCCTCTTCTTTGGGGCAGCCCCTCAGATACCGGAAGACTGCTATCAATATCAATTCCTATATTCAGGATTCATCTACTGAATTCTGGGAATTTCTCCCCCCCCCCAGTCCCAAATTAACGCTCAACAGGGAAATGAATGACCTTAAAGCTACTCCTACATTTCCGGATACGAAAGATGCACTAAGAGCTGCATGTTGTTTTTTGACACATCCTCCAGAAATACTCTTTGCCGTATATGTGGAAACTTTTAATATCACAGTTACATTTCACATTTTTATTTCGGGAACATCTCCCACCCGTCTTAACATTTTAAAGAAATATCAGGGCTCGCTTATTAATTAGAAACAATTTAAGAGGTTGCCTGTTGCCAGTCGGTGCAATTCCTGAAATGTTTAGATCTAAGACCAGCTATTGTCAGGGGAAGAGAGAGTTGGGTTGCATAAAACCTCTTTGATCTTGCAACTCCTGTTTAATAGCTGGGGGGTCTTTTTTCCCCCCCCTAGGCAGAAATGTTTGAAGGGGAAAAAATATCTTGATGATTAAAAAGGTACTTTTCTTAGTTAGCTAAGATCTCAGGCTAAGATAATGTTAATTAAGGGACCTCAGTTTCTTAAATGAGCAGATGAATCCTTTTGAAGAACTTTCCTACTGATAGAAACTCAACTACCTGATCGCATTTGAGGTCTTCTGTCAGGCCCCCAGAATCAGAATTAAATTAATTTTCAGCTCAGAAAATTTATTGCTCAAGCTTATACACAAGAATCAAATAATGGTCAGTAATAAATTGGTGCTAGATAAAAAAGTTAACCTCGGGAAGTCCCAAAAGTGCTTTTTGAAGACTTTCTTTGAAGATGTTTCGCTTCTCATCCAAGAATACAATAGAATAGAATAACAGAGTTGGAAGGGACCTTGGAGGTCTTCTAGTCCACTCCCTTACATGTGAAAAGAAGCTAAAATCAGGTGATTCCCCAGATAATTGTTCTTCTTGTGCCATATCCATTATCGGACGTTGGCGATCATGTTGGCAATCCTGTTTTTATCAGCAGCTGAGTTTTGTCCAAACCAGACATTGTTCCTAACAATATACAGGTGTGCCTCGACTTACGACCACAACGGAGCCCCCAATTTCCGTTGCTAAGTGAAATTCTTAAGTAAGTTTTGCCCCATTTTACGACTTCTCTCGCTGCAATGGTTAAGCGAATCACTTCCGTTGTTAAATTAGTAGCATGGTTAAGTGGATCTGGCTTCCCCCACGGACTTTGCTTGTCAGACTGTCGCAAAAGTGGATCACGTGTCCCCCGGGGCGCTGCGATCGTCATAAATACGAGTCAGTTGCCAAGCGGCTGAATTTTGATCACCTGAACCAAAGAGATGGTGCAACGGTCGTGTGGAAAACAGTCCTAAGTCTCTTAGTTTATTCGGTGCCGCTGTAACTTTTGAGCGGTCACTAAAGGAACTGTTGTAAGTTGAGGGCTATCTGTAATCACGGCTCAGAATCAGCGTATGTTGTTACATCAGCTCTTTTCTTTTAGTACATGAAATTGGGATGTTTTTGATGGTTCTGCTTTGGGTGTCTCCAGGATGGCAGAGAAATAAATAACTCTGGAGAGATTCTCACATGGATTTTGGATAACAAGCGAAATGAGAATTCTTCCTTCTCTATTTCTAAAAG
>NW_015397167.1:0-3298 GCF_001527695.2 Protobothrops mucrosquamatus
TTCCTTCCTTCCTTCCTTCCTTCCTTCCTTCCTTCCTTCCTTCCTTCCTTCCCACTCCCTTCAAGTCAAAATCCTTCCTTCCTTCCTTCCTTCCTTCCTTCCTTCCTTCCTTCCTCCCTCCTTTCATTTCCTTTCCTTCTATCCCGCCTTTATTACTTTTACAAATAACTCAAGACGACAAACGTATCCCTCTTCCTATTTCCCCCACAAACCCTGTGATGTTGGGCCGAGAATGGTTAAACCAAAGTCACCCAACTGACCTTCATGCTAAGATGGGCCTTGAACTCTCCCTCTCCCACTTTCTAGGCCTGGTGCCTTCACTCCTGGACCAAGCTGGCTTCCTTACATCCCATGCTAACTTTCTTCTGGTCACAGTAAGAATTTGCTGCCCTAATTAAAGGAGTTGTGTGCCTACCTACAGGGGTGGAAGATACCCTTTCCTCGCTCGGAGATCCTGCCTCTGAAGGAGGGCTGGGTCCAGGCAAGGCTGCCCGGCCTAGAACAACACCTTCAGCTTAGTGGTGGGATTCAAATAGGTGAACAACCGGTTCTCTGTGTGGATGCCGCTTCTGGAAGTCAATTCTGGGCCTGGGCAACCAAAAAATTATCTACCGGTTCTGCAGAGCTGCTGAATCCCACCCCTGCTTCAACTGCTTCTTCTCCCTTGCGTGGAATCTTATGCTAACCAGGAAGTGGTGGAATCACCTGGAAAGCCCCTGAACAGGTCATCCCAGGCACCGATAGGTCAATCTGGGTTTCCTACCTTGGAAGCACACCTCTTCCCTAGAAAACCCCTATGGGTGAAGCAGCTGCATTGACAGGAAATCCCCAGGTGAGGATAATCCAAGCCTGGAAATCCAGAGAAAAGGAAGTTTACGCAATCGGGTCCATTTTCGTCTCTGGGTTGTTTTATTTGGAAAAGGAGCTGCCCCCTTTTGCACACCTCTCTCTGTGGGAGTTTTAAACCACTGCTCTGAAAGTGGAGTTGGTTTGATCTTTGGATCTAGCCCCAGGAAGGGTCCCACCCTTGAATTGCCCGCTTTCCGGGGAGGCTGTGAGAAGCCACAACGGCCTCATCTTGATGTCATGATGAGCAGGACTCCGTGTGCTGCAGCTGCCAAAAAAGCCAACACAGTGCTAGGCTGCATTGACAGAGGGATAGAATCAAGGTCACGTGAAGTGTTAATACCACTTTACAAGGCCTTGGTAAGGCCACACTTGGAACACGGCATCCAGTTTTGGTCACCACCATGTAAAAAAGATGCTGAGACTCTAGAAAGAGTGCAGAGAAGAGCAACAAAGATGATCAGGGGACTGGAGGCTAAAACATATAAGGAACGGTTGCTGGAATTGGGTCTGTCTAGTTTAAGGAAGAGAAGGACAAGGGGTGACATGATAGCAGTCTTCCAGTATCTCAGGGGCTGCCCCAAAGAAGAGGGAGTCAAGCCATTCTCCAAAGCGCCTGAAGGCAGGACAAGAAGCAACGGATGGAAACTGATCAAGGAGAGAAGCAACCTAGAACAAAGGAGAAACTTCCTGACAGTGAGAACAATTAGCCAGTGGAACAACCTGCCTCCAGAAGTGGTGAATGCTCCAACACTGGAAGTTTTTAAGAAGAGACTGGACAGCCATTTGTCCAAAATGGTATAGGGTTTCCTGCCTGAGCAGGGGGTTGGACTAGAAGACCTCCAAGGTCCCTTCCCTTTATTATTATTATTATTATTATTATTATTATTATTATTATTATTATTGTTGTTGTTGTTGTTGTTGTTGTTGTTGTTGTTGTTGTTGTTTGTTTGTTTGGGCTCCTCCGAAGAGCCTTCTCCAACAGGGGTCCTCCAGGTCTCTTGGCTTTCCACTCCTACAATTCCCAGTTAACTCCACCGCTTGGGAAGCAAGATCCAGATGGCAGGGAACCCTCTTCAGGATCACTCAGACATGCTAAGCTGCCCTTCTCAAAGAGGAGACAATGTGGTCTCACCAACTGACCCCAGCCAACCTCAACTGACCTTGAAAAGGCTAAGCAGAGTCAGGCATGGTTAGTCCTTGTGGGAGATGACCGAGGAATCTCGGATTGGGTAAATAGATTGGAATTTTTTTAAAACAACAACAACAACAACACTCAGAGAAAGACAGTGGCAAATTGTTGCTAAGATCAAGATGAGGCTATGGTCTGTGTGAGGTTGAAGGGAAAAGGACTTCCCTTTTCTAAGTTTTAATGAAGAATTTGGGAGAAATAAATTAGAGGAATCTCGGCAGAAAAATATTTAAAAGCAGGTGGAACTCTCTTTGACAATTGACCTTGTTTGTTTTGAGAGATGGCTACTGCATTCATACGTGCACACATTAGTTCGTAGGAATATGCTGAAACTAAGAAGACTCAAAGAGGTTGGAAGGGACCTTGGGGGGGTCTGCTAGCTCAAACCCCAGCCCAAGTCAGGAGTCCTTAGGTCAACCTGGACAAATGGGTGTCTAATCTTTTCTTGAAAACCTTCAGCAATGGAGCAGCCACCCACTCTGGGAGGGAAGCTGCCGGATCAGCAGCCTGATGGCAGATAAAGAAGCAGGAAGAAGAGCAGAATTGGTGGAAAGCCCAGCAGGGACAAGGTGGCTTCTAGAGAACGTGACCCACAAGGGGAAAGAAAAGTCAACTTGGTGCATCACACATGTAAAAACAGAGCAAGGCTGGACCTGTGGAATCACCACCATTCCAACTTTCACACACACACACACACACACATGACACACCACATCAGATGTCCCTAGTGACAAAGCTGGTCCAGTGAAGGCCAGAAGACCTAATAATAATAATAATAATAATAATAATAATAATAATAATAATAATAATAATAATAATAATATAATGATGATGATGATGATGATGATGATGATGATGATGATGTTGGAAGGGACCTTGGAGGTCATCTAGTCCAACCCCTGCTCAGGCAGGAAACCCTGTACCATTTTGGACAAATGGCTGTCCAGTCTCCTCTTAAAAACTTCCAGTGTTGGAGCATTCATAACTTCTGGAGGCAAGGAGTTCCACTGGTTAATTGATTAGAAGAATCTCTCTCTCTCTCTCTCTCTCTCTCTCACACACACACACACACACACACACACACTGTCCCCAGAGGCCACCCGGGGCCCCTAGACCCGCCTTGCGACCCACCCGGCGCTGCCAGCCGTCGGGAGACCCCTGCCCGCCCTTCCCTCCAGCCGCAGGACCCCGCGAGAGGGGGCCGGGGTCTTACCTCCGACCCACAGTCACCGCCGCGGCCGTCCGGAGCGACGGGACCGG
>NW_015397167.1:3957-7576 GCF_001527695.2 Protobothrops mucrosquamatus
GTGGTGAACCTAAACCAGGTGAGGCGCGAAGATAGCAAGCTGGGAGTTGGGTTGGGAACGTCCCGACCTGGAGTTGCTGCTGCTGTTGTTGTTGTTGTTTTCGTTGCCCCTGTAAGTTGACATCATGCCCGATCCTGAAGCAAGCAAACAAAACCAGCAGGCGAGAAGGGATGGGCAGCAGTTGGGATCAGGGCCTGCTGATGCCCGGCATGAGGTTTTGATTGAAAAGTTTGGCTGTCAAAGAGACAAAAAAAAATAATGAATTCTCCTTCAGAGCAAAAATAGCTCGATATAAAACTTGTTTTGGGCACGTCGGCGTGATCATCCCCGTTGCCTGTCTCCAATCCAGTAGAAGCTCCAGGGACGTCATGCATGTCATCTGCAGGGCGATATCATGACGCTGTCATGACACAGGAGTTGTCCCATGTTCCCAGTCCCCATGTCCCATGTTCCCAGTCCCCACCTCTGTGACTGGCATTTAGAGAAGAGAGTCTCCTTAATATCCCGTCAGCCAAACGTCTCTGGAGCATCTCCGTCATCCGGGTCATAGTTATCCCAAAGGTGCTTTTTCAGGAGGCAACGGGACTTTCTCTGAAGACGTTTCACTTCCCATCCAAGAAGCTTCTTCAGCTGGGAATTCTGGGAGTGGAAGTTCACAAATCCACAAGTCTTAAAGTCAAAATGTCAACATTACGTTTGGACCCTTCCATACTCCGTGTCTACAACAGTAGACAGGTCCAACCTTGGCAACTTTAAGACTTCTGGACTTGTGGATTTCAACTGAGCGTTGAAATCCACGTATTTACTTGGTAGTGATTAGATGTCTACCGTATTGAAGTGGAATTGCACTGGACCTCACCATGTATTCGTAGGTATTTGACAGAAGCCATCTGACGGGTGTGACACCTTGACTCCCTTCCGTTGGCATTCATCACAAACAGCCTTTCGTCCTCGTGTCTGCAGCACCAACTCTGGTAGGTTGGGGTGATGGAAAGCAGCTGGCCCCAAGACACCCAAGGGGTTCTGTGTTTGAAAATGACTTGAAATTTAGAAGATTTTGGCACAGGTCGCTTGTAGGAGCAGGAAACAGTAAGACAGTCATTGTTTATGATACAAAACAGGGACTGTGAGATGGACTAGGCATTCATTAGCCCACAGGTCCTCAATCTGTTGGGCACCAGGGACCTGTTCCGTGGAGAAAGGTTTTCCTGCGGACCGGAGGGTGTGTGGATTTGTGTGCTGCCTGCATCCCACGGATGGGGCTTTGCTTGTTTGTGCGGACCAGTTGCTGGCATGCTGCGGCCCGCTACCGGTCCACGGACCCCTGCATTAGCCCTCCTGTTGCCCAGATATTGAGGAATGCTTCGGTTAGTGATGGAGTTTCCCTCCGTGTCATCGTAGGCTTGGCATGAAGTACATGAAGAGGCAGCATCTCCCCCCAATGTAGATTCTGAGTCATGAATCCTGACTCTTCATGCTAAATCCTGTTTTCCTGCTTCTTTGATTGCACCGGTTCTTGTTTTGTCTCTGAAGTTGTCTTCGGTGCACGGAGGTCAGGCTGAGGTGAGCCATACCCTCCACAGGGCCCTCCCACCCCAGTGAGCACCCTCCCTTTCCCCCTCCTTCAACCGGCCAGTGCCCCCTCCGTTGTCTGAAGGGGGAGCGCTGCCCTTCACCTGCCCCCTTCCTTGGCCTTCCCTCGCTGGGGAACAGCTCTTCCACGCACTGTAAAAAACAGTGGAGGTCTTCACTGGGGAAGAAACCAACCCCCCCTCCCCAGCTCCTCCTTTTGCAAGACTGGTTTTTTTCCCCGAAGCAGCCGAGCGAGAGACCTCCATGAGGGTGGCAAAAAAGAAAAGACGGTGACCGTGATGTGTCCCTTTGTAGTGTGCATCAAGCGGGTTAATTTCTAGATCAGTGCTGGCGAACCTTTTAGAGACCGAGTGCCCAAACTGCAACCCAAAGCCCACTTATGCATTGTTGGGTGCTGGGTGGGTGTGGCCCATTGGGTGGGCGTGGCTGCAGTGGTAACGGCAGACTGGGTGGGACTAAAAAGTTCAATCAATCAATTCCAACTTTGCAAGGTCTTTTTTTTTCCTGCGAGAAGTTGAAATTAACTGATTGATGGAACCTTTTTTTTTTGCACACGGCGGCCGAGGCCTAAAGTGAAAAAGTTTTATAAAACCCAGCTGAAGGCCTAGGACTGGGACGACGGCGCGCGTGCCCACAGAGAGGGCTCTGAGTGCCGCCTCTGGCACCCGTGCCATAGGTTTGCCACCACTGTTCTAGATGTTCCTGGTGCAGGGTGCAACTCTCCCTCTTAGGCCCGTCCCACGCAGCTGCACTTCTCAAATTTAATTTCACACCAGATCCCTTCATTGATTAGAGGTGGACTGCAGAGAAAACTTCCTCACACAAATGGCTTGTCCCAGGTTCCTGGTGTGAGAAGGAGGCTTGGAAGGGGAAGCTGTACCTCTGGCCATGAACAGGCCCTCTTTTTATTTTTATTTTTTTAGGGAAATTGACTGACTTCTCCACTGCTGGCTTTCTGTAGACTCATCGGACAGAGATTATTGTCCCCTGCAAAATGCGGACCAAAGACGCAAGACGTTAGAGGAATATAGATATATATATATATATAGAATATCAAGGAGATATAACTGATAACTGATCAAGGAGAGAAGCAACCTGGAATTAAGGAGAAACTTCCTGACAGTGAGGACAATCAACCAGTGGAACAGCTGGCCACCAGAAATCGTGGGCGCTCCATCACTGGAGATTTTCAAGAAGAGACTGGACATTCACCGGTCTTGGATGGTATAGGTTCTCCTGCTTGAGCAGGGGGCTGGACTAGAAGACCTCCAAGGTCCCTTCCAGATTCTATTCTATTCTATTCTATTCTATTCTATTCTATTCTATTCTATTCTATTCTATTCTTCCATTCCATTCTATTATGTAATTCTATTATATAATTCTATTTTATTATGTAATTCTATTCTATTATGTAATTCTATTCTGTTATGTAATTAGCTTCTTTTTTGAAATTCAGATGACCCTGTACCCTGTAAGGCTTTTAAAACTTGTTTTTTTTTTCCCCCCCTAAGCGTAAAGTCCAGGACGGTAGAGGAGCCTGATGTACGTGTGTTTTATCAGATTGTTATGAAGTGCCTCCATTATTTATTTTTCCCTTGTATGTTTACAATTGTTTTTGTAAAACTGTTCGCTGCTTAGAGAGTTATGTATTTAAGATGGGCGGCTACATAGAATTTCTAAATAAAATAAATAAACGCTACGCCCACCCCAATCACACCAGGGATTCGGTCTTGACCTTAAAAAGAAAGAATATTATTTACTTCAGACTTCAACACATTATATACAAGGCTCTAATACCAGCCTGCGAGATCAGGTGACAGGTGTTCGCTATCTCTATGATAACAATTTCAAAGTGTTATCAGAGACACACTCAGCTAGTTGGTTCCTGAACATAAGATGACGCGTGACATTTTATTAACTGCGCCAGATCCGTTATTTGCACAGATTTTCTGTCTTCTCTCAAACAGAATCAAGCTTCAAAGCCTGCAAGGCCATTTTAACTCTGCTTGACATCACCACACTTCCT
>NW_015397168.1:0-1571 GCF_001527695.2 Protobothrops mucrosquamatus
TAACACGCACTTTTCCCCCCTGAAAATAGGGGGCAAATGATGTGTGCGTGTTATACGCCGATATAACAAGTACCGTATACACATGTCTGGTGTATACGGTATTAACAAGTACCGTATACACCAGACATGTCCAAAGTCCGGCCCGCGGGCCATTTGCGGCCCGCGGCCCGGTTTAATCCGGCCCCCGGCAGGGCGCAGCGTCACCAGGCCTCCCCCACTTGCGCGAGGTTTCTGGCGTTCCCCCTCGCACCTGGCTACGGTGGCTCGGGGTTTCCCGTCCCGGGCACGCCAGGCAGCGCTGCAGGGAATGGAAGGGAGGGGGGGAGCCTGGAGCTCCGCAGGCCGGGGCGACGCCGGAAACGAGCTGGGCGGCTGTGACGGCGGCAGGAACAAGCTGCTCGGCTGAGGCGGCGGCAACGGCAACGGGCCGGGTGGCTGCGACGGTGGCGGCGGCGGCAGGAACAAACTGCTCGGCTGAGGCGGCGGCAACGGCAACGGGCCGGGTGGCTGCGGCAGCAGCAGCGGCGGCAGCAGCAGTCGGCTAGCGGTCCCCCAACCCTCACCCGCGAGTGACAAGCCCTGTGGGGCTTGACAAAGAAAAGAGAGGAGAGAGGGAAAGAGAAAAAGTGGAAAGAGAAGAGAGGAAAGAGAAAGAGGGGAAAGAGAGAGAGAAAGTTAGAGGAAAGAGAGGAAGAGAAGAGAAAGAGAAAAAAAAGAAAAAGAGAAAAAGAGGAAAGAGAGAAAGAGAAGAGAAATAGAGGAAAGAGAAAGAGGAAAGAGGGAAAGAGAAAGAGGAAAGAAAGAGAGAAAGAAAGGAAAGAGAGAAAGAGGAAAGAGAGGAAAGAGAAAGAGAAGAAAAGAGGAGAAAGAGAAAGAGGAAAGAAAGAGAGAAAGAGGGAAAGAGAAAGAGGAAAGAAAGAGAGAAAGAGGAAAGAAAGAGGAAAGAGAAAGAGAAGAAAAGAGGAGAAAGAGAGGAAAGAGAGAAAGTTAGAGGAAAGAGAAAGAGGAGAGGAAAGAAAGGAAAGAGGAAAGGAAGAGAAAGAAAGAGGAAAGAGAAAGAGAAGAGAGGAAAGAGAAAGAGGGGAAAGAGAGAGAGAAAGTTAGAGGAAAGAGGAAGAGAAGAGAAAGAGGAAAAAAAGAAAAAGAGAAAAGTGAAAAAGAGAAAAAGGGGAAAGAGAGAAAGAGAAGAGAAATAGAGGAAAGAGAAAGAGGAAAGAGGGAAAGAGAAAGAGGAAAGAAAGAGAGAAAGAAAGGAAAGAGAGAAAGAGGAAAGAGAGGAAAGAGAAAGAGAAGAAAAGAGGAGAAAGAGAAAGAGGAAAGAAAGAGAGAAAGAGGGAAAGAGAAAGAGGAAAGAAAGGAAAGAGAGGAAAGGAAGAGAAAGAGAGGAAAGAGAAAGAGAAGAGAGGAAAGAGAGAGGGAAAGAGAAAGAGAGAGAGAGAAAGAGAGAGGAAAGAGAGAAAGAGAGGAAAGAAAGAAAAAGAGGAAAGAGAAAGGGAGAGGAAAGGGAGAGAAAAGAAAGAGAAAGAAAGCAAGAGGGAGAAGAAAGAGAAAAAGAGAAAAGAGAAAAAAGA
>NW_015397168.1:6957-8777 GCF_001527695.2 Protobothrops mucrosquamatus
ATTTCTTCATTGGTTTATTTATTTTTAAATAAAGCCAAGTTATCCACTTGCCTCAACTTCTCTTGTTGGAAATTATGGTATTAATGCTTTCTTCAGTTCCAGTTTCCTTTCCTTTCAGCCACTTATAAGGGTTTACATCATCTCTGAGTGTTCGGCTTTTCTCTAGGGGTTACCAATCTGTCAGCTTTCCTTTTCTTCCGCATGTTTATTTTCTATTCCATTAGTGAGGATTGATATGAATTGTACATGCTTATCAAAAACAAAGCAAGCAACATTCTTCTCTGTCAACATCAGGCCAACTCAGTAGATGTGATTATTCCCAGCACAAAAGGATGCATTAAACACCTTCTTGTTAGGGATAACCCTGTAAAGACAAAAAAAGAAGAAGGGACAACTCTGATTCATCACCATAGAAATGAATATTCAAGAGTCTGTATCCCACTCTGAGCATCATCTTAATCATGTGTCAATAGAAGAGAATCGCTATTAGTTATTAGTCATTGACCTTAGTTAAGAGAATGGGTATCAGACATATTGTAGATATCCCATACTTTATTGTAATGTGTTAATTCATCTGTACCGATCTACAGGTTACAACAGAGGTCCCCAACCACTGGTCTGTAGACCAGTACCGGGCCACGGCATGCCAGCAACCAGTCCACACAAGCAAGTAAAGCCCCATCCATGGGATGCAGGCAGCACACAAAACCATGCACCATCTGGTCTATGGAAAAACCTCTCTCCACGTAACCGGTCCCTGGTGCCCAAAAGGTTGGGGACCTCTGGTTTACAAGTTTGGAAGAGGGCAACAAAAATGAAGCAAGGACTTGGAGACATGGTTTGTGAGGATAGGCTGAAGAACTGAGATCTCCGCTCCACAGAAATGTCCATGGAGATTCTTAGTCATCCATGGGGTCATGGTTGTCCCCAAGGCACTTTTTCAAAAAGCAACTGGACTTTCTTGTTATTTCTTGAAAACAGTTTGCTTCTCATCCAAGAAGTGAACTGAAGAAGCCTCTTGGATGAGAAGCGAAATGTCTTCAAGGAAAAACAAGAAAGCCCAGTTGCCTTTTGAAAAAGCACCTTTGGGACAGTCCAGAGAAATGTCAGCGGAGGCAAGACATGGTATCATTATTCAGATACATAAAAGAGCGATGTAGGAAAAAATGATCAAAAGCTATTTTCTATTACCACAACTTTAGGAAAAGAAGTCATAGGTCCCAGGTGGTTGCAACTGCCTAGATCAGAGGTCCCCAAACTTTTGGACACCAGGGACTGGTGCCGTGGAGAAAAGTTTTTCCACGGATCAGAGAGGGTGTGGGTTTGCATACTGCCTGCATCCTGCTGATGGGGCTTTGCTTGTTTGTGAGGATCAGTTGCTAGCATGCCGCAGACTGGTGCCAGTCCACAGACTGGGGGTTGGGGACCCCTGGCCTAGATATATTCCTGATGGTAATATCCATACAACTGTGGAACAGTATCTGTTGCGATTTTGGATTCTTCATATCTAAAGGTTTTCAAGAAGATTGCTTATCATTTACGGTCATAAAATATTGGGGTTAGTCAAGACTTTTAAGACTCTGTGGGCACTAGAAAATGTGTTACAGAATATCTTTCAGCCTTCTGATTGTGGTTTACAGAAAAAGGTACCGTATTTATTCGAGTATAACGCGCAAAATTTTCTACCCAAAAAAGGAATCAAAGTTTGGGTGCGCGTTATACTCGAGGTATCTCCTCTGGGCTCCCGGCGGGTTCGCGGTGACGGGCTCCAGAAAGGTAGGCAGCGGCGCGGAGAAGCGAGGGGGGGGGGGGGGGGCGGT
>NW_015397168.1:11272-14533 GCF_001527695.2 Protobothrops mucrosquamatus
CTATCCAACCGCGCCGCCGCCGCCTACCTGACCGCGCCACCGCCGGTTAGAAATTTTTTTTTCTTTTGTTTTGTCCTCTAAAAACGATGTGCGTCTTATGGTCAGGTGCGTCTTATGGTGCGAAAAATACGGTACTTAAGCATGATAATAACTTCATGATGGCATATTTTTTTCTAGATCAAACCTATATGGCTTTTCCTATAAAAACTGTTTATAATCCTCAATATTATTTTAAACAACATTGGTCAAGCTACTGGGTGTTGCTGGAGTTGTAGGTCAAATGGGTTGTAAGATCCCCAACTCTGGCCAGAAGATCTAGCAAATTTCTGCCACATAATATTCTTCAGATGTATTGGAAGTACATCTTCCGAAATTCCTAACAGTCATGTTAAATGGAATAATATGACAGTTGTTCTGCAAAACATGGGAATTTATGGATGTGTGAGTCAAAGTTTCACTCTTTTTTAATCTGCACTCTACATGTAACAAACACAAACACAAACACATGAGACAGGCTTAGATCAAGTTGGAAGGGACATTGGAGATCTTCTAGTCCAACCCCCTGCTCAGGCAGGAAACCCTATACCATTTCAGACAAATGGCTGTCCAGTCTCTTCCTAAAAACTTCCAGTGTTGGAGCATTCACAGCTTCTGGAGGCAGGTTGTTCCACTGGTTAATTGTTTTAACTGTCAGGAAGTTTCTCCTTAGTTCTAGGTTGCTTCTCTCCTTGATTAGTTTCCATCCATTGCTTCTTGTCTTACCTTCAGGGGCTTTGGAGAATAGCTTGACTCCCTCTTCTTTGTGGAAGCCCCTGAGATACTGGAACACTGCTATCATGTCACCCCAAGTTCTTCTCTTCATTAGACTAGACATACCCCTTCCAGTTTTAGCCTCCAGTCCCCCGATCATCTTTGTTGCTCTTCTCTGTACTCTTTCTAGAGTCTCAACATCTTTTTTACATCGTGGTGACCAAAACATGAACAACTCTAGAATCCAAACACATTTTGAGAGCAGCAACTTGGGAGACTTAATCTAGTTTACAAAAGATTTCTTTCTTTTTTTTAATTTTTTTTAATTTTTATTGAAAATTTTTAAAAGTTTTACAATATAACTCCCCTCCCCCCCAAAATCCACTCTCCTCCACCCCCCTCCCTCCCCTCCCTGACTTCCCAGAGCCACACACAGGGTTAACAATACAATAATTATACTCTGTCTTAAATTATATCACCCTTAAGTTAACAATTCTATAACATCCTTTAGCTCTCTTCTAAACAAACATATTAAACATTATTATTACTAATTTAAAAAAAATAAACTACATTAACAATCTAAAATTTACTCAAAAACCAAATGAAACTTTTTAGTTCCATATTTATTCTCAATATAATCTATCCATCTTCTCCAAAAGATTTCTTTCTTGACTTAACAGGCAGTCATGCTTCCTTGGATGTAAATTTCTGTGAAATTTACTCCTAGGTTAATGGGCATCACAATTACAGTTTGATTTATGGCCAGATCAAAACACATGTATCTTTCCCATATCTTTCTGAAGTCACTATTTTCACGTTATCTTTTCTCCTGCAAGTTTTTAATAAGCACATAAGATTGTTGTATTTTCATCTGATATGTGTTGGGAGTATGTTATCAGTCCTATAAATCTTCCATCTCTGCATCCAGACAGTTTTTTCTTCTAGTTTTTCCACTTAGAAGCAAAAGGTCCCTTCTCTAAAATGATGTTTACTCCAGCTATTTAAAAAATGTAATGAATGAGATGAGCAATTACATGAGGATATTTATGTGTATGGATAGCAGCAACATGATGGCTGGAATAATTATCGGGTGAAATATGGCCAGGCAGAGCTTTTTTGCAATCAAAAGTCTTAATCAAAGAACAGAAAGAAATCCCTAATAAAACAACAGTAGAGTGGATAGTCAAGTTCAAATAATTTAAATGTATGTGTCAGCCTATGTAAAAACAAATGAGGCAAATTATCAGATATGCTTAAGTGTATGGTTCAATAGCAACAGCAATAGCACTTAGACTTATATACTGCTTTACAGCCTTCCTGTCAGAGCCCCTCAAATGTATTTGCTCTCAATCCTCCCATTTCTCCCTTTCTTGCTTTTGCCTATGTATTTTTGTGATTTGTCATACTGTTGTGGGAGAGTGCGTCCATAGAGAATATTATTCACTTGCTCTGCTTTGTACGAGATGCCCTCCCTCTGGGTGAGAGGAATGCGACCTGAAAACATCTGCCTTATCTCCAGACAACAGAGCCTGGGACCATTGGGAAATGAAACTGGGGGAGACCTTGAGTTGGGCACTAAATCTCCAGCTTCTCATAACACCGTAGCACCTGTGGATTGGCTGGATTTCAACCGGAGGGTTGGACACTGGGGGGAGTAGTTGTGAATTGCCTTTTTGATGAATTCCTTTACGTGCCAAATCTTTAGACCTTGCTTTGCTCTCTTGCCATCACTAACTCTCAATAAAAGTTCCTTTTGAGATGAGGCCTGTTTCAAGAATTCTGCTTTCTTGAGAGATCTAGTTGAGGCAGGTCCTTACATCCTCTCTAAACAGTTTACGGAATCAGCATGTTGCCCCCAATAATTTGGATCATCATTTTACTGACCTTGGAAGGATGGAAGGCTGAGTCAACCTTGAGCCAGTCAGGATCAAACTCCTGGCAGTGAGCAGAGTCAGCCTGCAATGCTGCATTCTAACCACTGTGGCACCATGGATCTTCATTCAAACTTTGGGAACTTCCTAATAAGTATCTACCAATGGATCTTTAAACAATGGCCAGAAGTATATTATGACAAATTAAAACCATTTCCTGCACCTAATGTTATCAAAAATCTGATATTATCAAAAACCTAACTAGGATGAAAAACAAACTGGCTAGACCTGCAAGCAGAAAAAAAAAAAAACATCCCAAAAGAAGATAAGCAGCAAAATGCTTCCACGTTGCCTCAAAGAAAACAATAGACAACAGAGTCTTTGTTGATTTAGTAATCTGACCAGATCAAAAGGAAAAAAAAATTCAACGAGATACAAACAAAAAAAATAGGGCATATTCATATTAAGTTATTTTAAGATTATTTGATGTGCTTTGTTAATTCAGTTGAGGATAGAAATAGGAGAAAAAGAACAGGCCAAGCCTGCTTTTTTTAACGAAACCCTTAAAGAAAAGTTCCGTAATTCATCCAAGTTAAACCAAGAAGAGAAATCAAATAGCAGATTTATCCAATTAGCTAAG
>NW_015397169.1:0-1537 GCF_001527695.2 Protobothrops mucrosquamatus
GAGCTGCACTGGCTGCCTGTGGCCTTCCGGGTGCGCTTCAAGGTGTTAGTAACAACCTTTAAAGCGCTCCATGGCAATGGACCTAGGTATTTGCAAGACCGCCTCCTACCAAACACCTCCCTTCGACCAGTCCGCTCCCACAGAGAGGGCCTCCTTAGGGTGCTGTCGGCCAGTCAATGCTGGCTGGCGACCCCCAGGGGGAGAGCCTTCTCTGTGGCAGCTCCTGCCCTCTGGAATGACCTACCCCCCGACCTACGTACAGTTGCGGACCTGCGCCTTTTTCGCCGAGCCCTGAAGGCCCATCTATTTCGTGCGGCCGGCCTGGCATAGTCTTAATTAGGTTTTAGTATAGGTTTTTATATGGGGTATTTTAGAGCAGGCCTTTATTTATTTAATTTGATTTTAGAATAGATATTTATTGTGATTTTTATTATCGCCTGTTTACCGCCCTGAGTCCCATAAGGGAGATAGGGCGGTATACAAATCTAAATAAACATAAACAAACAAACATAACTGTGCAGGGCAGGAGACACCATCTACCAGCTGCGGTTGCGGATGGCTCTTCCTATGCTGATTAGAAGGGGCTGGAAAGGAGAAGGCAAGAAAACAGAAGCGGGCTAGAGATCCCTGCTGCCCATGCCTGAAACCCCTGCAGAAGACAGAGTTTTTTCTCCCTTTCCCCAGCGATGCTCCAGGAACGGAAGAAGCAATTCAAAATGGTGCAAGATTGAGCACCTTGAGAATTATAGCAGGGAAAAGAGGTTCCACCCAGGTGAAAATCAAAGGCTGTTTCTTTCTCCCCCCCCCTTGCAGAATGACATCACTCCCCTCCACGTAGCATCCAAAAGAGGGAACACCAACATGGTGAAGCTGTTGCTTGACAGAGGAGGCAAAATTGATGCCAAAACAAGGGTAAGACTGACCGCCGTTGTCTTATTATTCTGCATTGCAAAACAGTTCTGGAGGCAGAGCTCTTCTGAAAATGACAGTATTGCCAGTTCTGCCACATCCAGCCCTAAGCCTCATCGGCATCCTGCCATCAATAGCCGGGAGCGGGGAGGAAGCAAGGGGACCAAATGGGCAATACACGTGTATTAGCTTAGCGCTGGAAAACAGGGAGGGGCACGGGCAGTTGAGGAAGACCAGGGATGCGTTGAACCAATTCATGCCAGTCTTCAAGGACACCGAGAAGACAGAGACACTTGGGAATGGAGTGTTGATTGCTCCAAATACCGCAGGTTTCCAAAACATCTAGACATCCCACCCATTGGTTGGAAATGGACTGGTCAAGGGAGGGAGGGTCAAATTGGGGGAGGGGAAGCCTGTATGTTTTTGTGCAGGAAATTCAGTTCTAGCCTGACATTACTACATCCAGCACCCTTTAGGAAAAGAACCTATTACTTCAAGCCAAATGGAGTTGAGGGTCTTTCTTTCCCAAATGGAGTTGAGGGTTTCTTTTCCACACCCACCCAGTAGGCCGCACCCACCCTGGCCACACCCACCCAGCCCCCCAAGGGCAACCCAAGGGGGAGATATG